>NW_010306166.1:10121-16600 GCF_000700745.2 Antrostomus carolinensis
CAGGAACACTCAGAGGACAATGTTTCATCACTGGTTACGCTACAGTTAAAAGTATTAACATGAACAGGAAAGGATGCCAGGTGCAGCCAACTTTTAATTTGCCAGCCACATAAAGCCAATATTACCTTTTCTTCCCTTTCTTCTGTATACCTACCAGGCTATCATATGGCATTGTGATCCCCCCATAAACTCTTAAAAGATGGTTTAACTGACGTAAATACAAAAAGCCCAAATTTGTGAAGTATAAAGAGGAGAGGCAAGTCAGTACCTTCCACTGTTTACTGTCTTTACCTGTTGTCACTTTTTAACCAGATGACAGATGCCCAGACAAAAATCAGACACTGAGTAATTAAGTATTGCATTTATTAGTGGTTTTTGGTGGAAGTAGCAGTGTCTAAACTTTTTTCCTTCCTTCCCTTCCCTCGTCTTGGTTTTTAGCAGCCTGTACCATAGATATAATTTTAAAAAAAGTCACTGGACTTCTTTCCTCTAGTCTTCCCATTCAGGTACTGAAAAAGACAAACTTCCTGCAAACAAAGTTTTCTTTGCCTGCAAAGTGCTACACTTTAACTGCAGTTCCCACACCTTAAACCCTCTACTCTTCAATTTTCAGATGGGGATAATACACACACTGAATTATTAAACCAGAGTTATACCAAATGGCAGAGTCAAAACAGAAATTAAAACTCTCTATTCAAGTAATACCCCTTCTATAGTAGATCCAGAGAGTTTCTGAACAGTAAAGATGATGGATGAAATCGGGCCTCACTCTTACAACCTGTTTAGGCACATAAATAACTCTGCTGAAGCAGAAAAAGTTATTCACAAGTGTAAGTGCTTGAGCAATAGCCATCATATTATTCCTGATAGTTTGCAACTAGGCAGAGCAATGGCAAACATAACTGAGTACAGGAATAATTGCTTTGATTCTCACAATGGCAAATATAACTTTGAGCACATGAATAATTGCTTTGATTCTGAGTTAAAGATGTGTTTTCCTAGGTAGGGGTCATGCTTTGTTAGACAACTATGTTATTTATTACACTGTTTCTGGTTTACCACCTTTGACCAACTTGTGACAATTTATTTAATAACGTGAAGAAACAGAAACATGAGGCAACATACATAAGAAGCAGCAGCCTCCTAAATTAGATCTCACCGAGTCAGCTAGAGTTTCCCTATCATGAGGAGAAGCCTTCTAACTATCAATATGTATATGTCACTTGACCACAGAGAGTAAATTGTATCTTTTATACAATCCATAGAATCATAGAATGGTTTGGAAGGGACCTTAAAGATCATTTAGTTCCAATCCTCCTGCCACGAGCAGGGGCATCTTCCACTAGATCAGGTTGCTAGAGCAGGTCCATGTCTTTCTTGTGCTGGGGGCCCCCAAACTGAACACAGTACTCCAGGTGGTGCCTCATGAGAGCCAAGTAGAGGGGCAGAATCACCTCCCCTGACCTACTGGCCACGCTTTTTTTGATGCAGTCCAGGATGTGACTGGCTTTCTGCGATTTCTACTTGCATAAAATATAATTTTAAAAAATCTGTACAGTAAATTCTGTTCCCTCCTTTGTAACATAAAAAACACAATCAAGAACTGGATGCTTTAGGTACTTATATTTGAATTGAGGGGTTTTTTTCCCCCACGCTTAGTGTTAATGCAAAACCACTATGCTATGGTACTACACAGTACACATAGTGTAGCAGATTATTTTCATTCATGGTTCTTGTGAGAAAAGATTGGTCTAATGAAAAAAATCTATGCAGTGAAACGTAAACTCTTCTGCAAAATCTCAACTCCTTTACCTTGACTTCTGTTCTCTTGAATGCTAGAAAAGTTGGTGGAGTCTCAGCTTTTAACTTAATTTCTGGCTTCTTGACCAATGGATCCTTCACAGTTGGTGCAACTGAAACCACTGCAGGAGCTGGTTTTTGAGGTGGTTTTTGTGTCTTCTGAGCCTGTATAAGTGGTAGGAAAAAACCCCTTTCAAATTAGTTATGGGCCACATTAACACTGATTGTTTTGACTGTTAACAAAAAGCATGAGCATTATCGGACTGCAATCTAGTTTTTACAATTTCAAGCTGAATGGTGCTTGAGAAATTAAGTAATAGGGATGTGGAGGTACTGGGGACAGAGTCCAGCCAAAAAGCATAGTGAATAGGACTTAACACTTCAGTGTGGAAAGGGCGGCTTTTGACACTTCAGGAACAGGAAAGCACGGGGCCTTCACAGAAATAAGGCAAAGACAGGTGACTCTGAGGAAGACAGGGCCATAATCCAGCAGCACTGGGATGCAGGCTGCAAGAGTCTGCTAAGAAGTGGCAGGTAAAATCGGAGAATTTATGTCAAAACAAAAAAAGGAAAGGGCATATTGAAGGCAAATGTTGGATGGCTGCAGTGGCCATCTTGTGCGGTAACTGACCTCAGGCAAACACTCCTCTGAGTTCAAAGGCCTGATGATAATCAGAATAATCATGTATTTCAGTCAGTGATGATAACTCCCAGGCCAGGATCTTACATCGCCTTTTCTTGTTTCTTAGTAGAGCCATTTCCACAGATAACAATTTGCTAAGTTATCATAGAACAGTTACAAAACAGAACACATTTTCTGCTGTATAAAAGGGCTTGATTTTAAAACCTCAGAACTAAAGTCATGCAAACTAATGGTAAATGTTTCATGCACCCAAAGATGCTTTCTTACTCTGATGTTTGTTTCTCATAATGAAATGAGTGGGATTCCTGTGGGATCAGGAATAATTAATCTGTTTAGTCAAGAAATTAACATGCAAATCAATCAAAATAAAGGGATTGATTTTTTTTTTTCCCCCCCCTGGAATGTGCTACCCTCAGCTTATTGTCAAGCCTGGGAACACTCAGCACTTAAGATCTGGACTGAAATTTGCAGTCTTGTCTTACAGGAAAACAACCATTCATGTCCAAAGCAGAGAAGAAAACTAAAACTGTAAGGGTATTTGGTAGACATGTACTAAAAACTGAGTATCACCTGAAATTAAAAAAAAGTTTTCAACTGCTGCTTACCAAGTAGGAAGTAAACTTATTTAACTCTCCTTCACTCAACTTCTGCTTTTTAAAAATCTTTGTTTAAGAAGTGTATTACAGAATACTCTTTGAGATGCTACGTTAAAAAACACAGCAGCAGCAAGGGAAGCACTGCTGAGAAACATGGCTCTCCAATATGCTTCCAAAGATCTCTGCAACCTATCAAACACTCTCATGTATTAGGAATAGTCTGCTGTGTTCAAATAGTGCTCATACAAGAAAAAAATTGACTCCTACCATTCTCTTCATCTGCCTGGTACAGCGGGCACAATACCATACAAGTCGAGGATCATTCACTTCCTTGTCTGTCACCTGAGGTTTATGGCAATCCTGGTGGTAGAGATTATGGCACTCCTGACACTCCACTAGCTGATTCGCAGAAGTAACTGTCATTTGCCTGCAGAGTAAATAGTTAAGAACAGATTATGGAAGAAAGAATTTAAAGGATTATTCAATTGCTGCAAATTTTGCAAGGCTTAAGATAAAAACTAGAAATATTTTTGCTTTCACATGTATTTTCTACTTGTGGCAAATGAAATTTATTCCTTTTCTTCCTGAGTCCTTCCTAACAAACATTTTAGAAATTTTGTATTTTTTAAAGGTAATTTATTTCAAGAAATTCTAAAACTTCTACAGTATCAGGCATGAGTACGTGACACTTGATTTCTCTGTTTGATTTTTATATTAGAAATGCAAGTCTTGCCTGCTTTGCTTCTCCTAGGCTTTTTAAGGATACCTCAACTGTATATCAATTATGACTTCCTCATTATATCAGCCTATGAAGGCCTAGTCTACATTTGGATAATTTTGCTGTAAGCTGTAGAGCAATACAGTTCAAAACCAAGTAATTTCTCAGTGACAAGCCTGTAAGAGTGCTTTCTGCTACAGGATTTAAAAGCATCATCAACCAAGCTGTATACTACTTTAAACATGCTTTATTAGCCATCCTTTTGGTCTCTACCACACAAATAGACACTTGGAATTTGAGATAATACCAGAAGCATGGAAAGATGGAATAGAAAGGATTAACTGTGCAGTCCTGCCTTGAAGCAAACGTGTAAGCTGGTGATGAGGACTTAATTTCGTGTGGGCCTCTGGTGAAAGTAATCACGCTGTATAAATGACAAATTAGTGATATACACGTGACTGGGAGTGTGCCTGTGAATTAGCCAAATACCATTTTCCTAATGATTTCTTCTTTCAGACGACAAACCAAGCTATTTAATTGCTAAGCTGCTTTTGCTCATATCCCTGAGGAGCAGGTACCCAGGTAACCATGGAAACTCTATTTGTAGATGGGTGAGGAAAGGTAATACCTTATTTCTTTCTATAACAGGAAAATGAAGTCTGAAGGTATTGTCCATATGGATACTAGACCATTTTCTAAGAAATATTTATCTTTTAAACAGGCTATTTAAAAACAGAGGGAGAAACCTTTCTGAAATTCCAGGGCCCATTATTTTAGATGTAGGATATTTCAAAAGCTGTTTTGTTTTGTTTGCTATTCCTAAATAAACTGGGTCAGAACAAGGCAGTGATGTTTCAACCCCATGTCTCAAGGGAGGAGACTCACCCTATTTTAAAATTACAAAGAACAATCCCAGACTGATTAAAAAAACATGAGCTCTTCATGCCCAGAAACAAGTTAAAATGGAGTTATTTTTAAATTATATGACAACCAAGAAACAAACCTAATGATTTTTTTACCTTCAGAAAACAAACAAGTATTGATAAAAAAATAAGGTTGATATTTCAAAATGAGGCTTCTCTAAGGACATTTTTTTGTTGTTTTTTGAGAGACAGATTTCACTACTGTCTGCAAACTGCATGCAGTATTTGTTCTTCATATAACTGAGGAGCCATATAACTGATGAGTCTTGTTTTGCTAAGATCTGCGAGTATTGGAGAGGGTGAAGTTATTTTAATACTCCCTCTCTCCTTATGCCTAACTTGGTCTAAAAGGACAAGAAGAAAATCACCACAGGCATCGATGTTCAATACTCCTAACCACTATGAAAATACATTTGGCACTTGGAAAATCTTGAAGAAACATTTAATGTCTCTACTTTAGTTTTTACATGTATAAAGAAGGAACAGTTAATATTCAAATGCACTCTTTTCCATTTGTGAACCCACAGCCAGGTTCTTGTTAACTTGTCTTCTTAAGCTATATAAATATAAACCCTTTGGCTATGAACCCCATCTACTCTGCACTTGGACACGATGTTTTCATTCACAAGTGGTTGAATAACTGATGGAGTTACTAAGAGATTTCATTTTCTAAATACTATTCATACTTGAATTATTTTACAGAGTATCCAGTGCTTTTATATTTCATATGTACTGGGATGTTATTATTTTGGCTCAAGATGGCCAATCCCAAAAAGAGCCCACATGTTGGAAGCTGAGCAGTAAATAGTGGAATACTGTCTAACAAGGGTATTGGATTCGGAAAGTCTGAAGACTTTTGAGAACCCTGAAAAACATCCTGTCCAGTGTGAGCTGGAGACTGAGAACCACATGACATCAGTTCCAGCAGGTGAAATGAAAACAAATCCTGAGCGCTGGGTGACTGTCACCATCCCCTCTCTAGAGGGTTGCTTTTTACCCTGCTGTGCTTCTCCCTCCCTCTGGCATCAGCTTAATGAGAGCTATTTTAGCTAGCTAGGATAGATGCATCTTTGGCAAGAGAACTGTGAATTTGTGACCATGATTCGCTAGAAGCGACACCTTCAGCAGCCAGGTTAAATATTGATTGTGGAACAGCTAATAGAACCACATACCTGGCTGATGCTTTTCAAAGCAAGTCTTGGCCACACTAGGCACAGTACTTGCATTTTCTTTCTTTACTTCGCAAGCATTTCTCGTTATGCCTGTAGGTGTTTGCCTTTGGAAGATGTAGAATTAATAATCTACAGCAGCTCAAGACTGTTTAAATAAAACTTTTCTCTATCCCTTTCTGCCAAATAAGTTAATATCATACTGTTTTTAGTAGCATTTTAACATACTGCTGAACAGGGCTTTTGCTCCTTTAGGAGACAGCAAAAATGGAATTTGCAGAAAGAAAGGTAAAATTGAAATATTTCTTGCATATTTCATACTTCAAATGTTTTAACTGTTCTTTCTTTTTCAGTGTCTATGATAAGAGATTAAACAGTTGAGCTTAACACATAGGAATAATGTGACACAAAATCTCATCGGTCTACAACTGGTTAACAGTATAATTAGCTATAAAAATCTATCCTCTATGGACCAGAGTCACCTCCTTATCTACACAACAGGAAAGACCATGAAAATGACTGAAGAACAAAGTTATAAAGCACAGTTTCTCAACTGGCTTAAGCTGAGCTAAAATACATACTGCTACCAAAAGGCCAGACCCACTTCCTCTCTGTCCTGGCTCTGCATTC
>NW_010306166.1:16641-26421 GCF_000700745.2 Antrostomus carolinensis
ACCCAAACTTCCTGAAAAACCCAAGTGAAGAGCTGATGCAGAAGCTGATCACAAACCTGTGTGGGTAATACACCCCCTAAACAGGACAGAGGAGGTACAACTGGGAGAGCCAAATTGTTCCTATTGGCAGCAGTGGGGATTTACAAGGACATAAATAATCTGTGAAACCAAATCCTGATTTAAGTGATCTGATCCCAGGGTGAATATTCAAAAGTGTACACTAAATGTATTGTTAGCTCAACGTTACTAAGATCCAATTTTAGAGTCCTTACTGAAAAGTAAAAAGAATCTGTCTTGACTGCAAGATATATTTACACTATTAATTGAAAAAACATGGCTATATGTAAACAAATGTCAAATGATTATGAAAAGAGGAGCAACACATACAGATCTCATAATAATGCCACTTAAAAATGTTTTCAGAAGAGAACTGATTTAAAAAAAATGCTTATCACTAGCCATTAATATTTTAACTTGTTTTCCAATAAGTAAAAATCAATATTTGTCATGATGGGTTTTGCATTATGTCTAGTTTTATTATTTTTCACTTGTCCTTTCTGGAAAAAAGATAAGTTGGTTTTCTCATTAAATGTTCAATTTTCAAGAGACCATTCTTATTCATGAAGGATGCTTAAATGTATGATTAATTTTGGCTATGTGCTTAAGTGATTTCCAGAATAAAAACTACAGGAAGCATTAACTCAATAGTACACAATTAAAAAAAAAAAGTAACTACCTAATTGCAATGAAGCAATGTTGACTTACCTGCAAACAACACAGGCTAATCCCATTTCCATAGCAAAGTCATCAGCACTGGTTTCCTCAAAGCTAGATAAATCAGACATGGATAAATCCTTGCTCGTCTGAACTGTAATAGGAGAGGAACGAGCCTCTTGCTTCTCTAGTCTGGGCTTCTTTGGAGTATCAGCTCCTTCAGCAGTATCCCCTTTTATCTATTACACACACACACAGAGAAAGTGAAAATGCAAAAAGCTAAGGGATATTATTAAAGTGAAAAAATGACTGGACCAATTAGGTTAGCAGTATAAGAAGGTGTACTTTACACAGCATACACAACATATTTTCCTTAGTTACATATTTTCTTCAAGATATTTATGAACTAGAAGCTCAAGTCTACTTCTTGTACTTCATTCAAAATCCTTGAAAAAGCCTTGGGAATCCTGCATTTCAGCTTGCTACGCTTTAGAAACCTCTTATTATCAGGACATTTGAAACACAGAATTGCAGAACGGTTTGGGTTAGATGGGACATTTAAATAAAGGTCATTTAGTGCAACCTCCCTGCAATGAGCAGGGAAAACATCCACAGAATAATTATAAGAATACTTTTGTTGGGTCACCTAAATGGCAACATGATTGGATAAAGCAGCTCACAGGCTATGCACAATTAGATGAGTTGACTTACACATGTTAAAAAGAAGAGCTTTTGTCTAAAACATCTTCAAATTTATTAACCAAGTTATTTCATTAGAGAACAAAAATTACTTACTTTATCAGCAGATCTCTTTTCTGTCTCTTTTTTCACCTTTTCTGATGTAGTAGGCTTGCCATTGTTGTTGCCAGAAGGCAAACTAGAAGCAGCTTTAGGCTCTTGCTTACTGGAAACAGGTTTGGTAACAGATACTTTTGGTTGCTCTACTTCCTAAAAACAGAAACAAAAATTGAAGGCAAATGCTACACTTGAATTACTTGCTCGTTTGCAATTAGTTAGATAACAGTACAGGCAAACAACATGTCATACCACATTGATCATCTACATATAAACTTTTTTTTTCCCTAAATATTTCTTAAACATTTTCATATCACATCAAAAAATTTGGGTGTTCAAGTTGCAGTCAGTTATTAAAACCTGCCCTTATCACTCACCTTCCAGAGGAAAAGGTACTTCTTTTCAAAAGACAGATCCTCTTTGGAAAACTAATTAAAAAGGAAAACTTTTCTGCTTTTAAAATTAAAAGAGATAATGAACACAAATTTTCAGATAGTTCTGAGGACAAAAGTCAATATAAGCTGAAAATATAAGTTGACATTTGATGTCACCAGACATCAATACTTCTTCCCTAATGGGAAAAAATATTGACCTCTGCTCAAGCTCAGTCCATATTCACCTATCATTAATAAATTCAGATTGCAACATGAATCAATAGTTCTTATTAATGATGTATTAGTGTCAGCAATGGATAATAAGCAAGTGAGTTTGTAAATGGGTGATTAATCACACCAATATGCATGAGTAAGGTATGTCCCTCACCCCTTCTGGTAAGAAAAAAAATATACTCTGCTGTATACTGGGACAAGTCCTGAGCTTCACCCTCCCCAAGTCTGCAGACTTCCTCTTCCATCCAGAGTCAGAAATGGATTATTTCCTCATCTGCTCAACTGTGGTAATCCTGTGCTCCTTACTCTGTTCTAATTTCATGATTAACCACAAATTAATCCTGCAGTCTGAGAATGCATGGAAAGGAAATGTACTTTTTTCCATTTCTGAGCTTTGCAGTCCAGCTGATACTGGAGACACACTGAAAAGAGGAGAACAAAAGATTTCTTCCTCTGGCCTGAGCCCCAGTCTCACCTGAGGGCAGGTGACTACCAGCCAAGCTGTTATTAGAATTGGCTTCCCAAGCCTCTCTGCACTATTATTCCGCTCCCTGCTTCCTCTTTAAACCAGAAACCAACGCTTCCTTGAGCTCTGACATAGGGGGCTCCTGAGAGTTTTGAGACCTGTGTCAGAAAGAACTGCAGTTTAGGGTTTCAGGGAGTTAACAATTTGAATAGAAAGGAGTTGGACCATAAAGCACAAGCACGAAGTATGCTGTAGCAGTTGAAGTGCCATCTAGTTATTCAGAACCACGAACGTAGAAACGAAATGTTACTAATGTATCAGCACACAGACCACGATCAGAACATACCAGGCAGACTTCAAGGCATCCTAGGGGAGACACTACCTCATTATCCATATGGCAACACACAGCAATATCAGCATGTCCTCACTTGGTTATTTCCATACACTAATCTCAGATTCAAATATACGCTCTAGCAGGTGTTTAGTGATTTTCAGTAGATGAAAAATAATGTTTGTCCATTGGATGGCAATGGTTTCAGCCTGCAAATCATTTCTGCTTTGCACCATTTGGTGTTTCTCCTTCTCATATGACTTCACCAACAGAATTTCAAGAAAAGAGATCCAGTTTTATCAGTAAATAGCTTATTTTGTTTCAATTTATCTGTGGCAAAAATAATCTGCATTTTAATTAGCTTTGATTGCAACTAGAGAAATATATAATTTTGGGATCACCTTAGTGTGTTTGATAGCTTACAAACAAAAAAGCCAAAACCGATATAAAAGTGAATTAAAAAAGTACTATTACAAAGTCATGAAACTTGCAATATAGTGTTGAATCTCTTCTACAGGTCTTGGCACACCACCAAGGCAAAGACATTTTTTTCCCCCATTAACTTCAGTTAATCAAATGGATTATGTTGCACAATAGGGGAATGATAAATATGAATATTCCATCCATAATTACTTTTTCTTTTTCCTCAATTTCTCAGCTATAAAAGATGAACTAGGAATAGCAGAAGCTCTAAAAAGGCATTAAAAAAAATGAGCCATGCTCTCTAATACCAATACCTTCTGAGATGGACGATAGCTTGAATCAGCTCCTCTGGCCAAAGACTCATCAAGAAGTGCTTTCAGCTTTTCAGCAGAGTCCTTACTCTTCGAACGCAAGAAGCCCAGGGCTTTCAGAAAAATGGGATCAAGCTCTAAGTTCACTGTAGCAGCCATAGTGATGCCTTTGGAGGAACAAGGGTAAGGAAAAAAAAAAGAAAAACAGTGACAGCTTTATTCACATGGAACACAACTCAAACAGCACGTGGCTAACTATCTTACAGAAGATTTTTTTCTTTTTTGTAAAATGAAATTATATTAAATCACAGCAAGGATGATATGTGAATTAATTATCATCATTAGAAGGTGATTGATTGTGAACCTCAGAGCTGCAGACCTTGAATTTAGCTTTACAGCTGAAATTATGTCAAATTTGTTCTTTGGCATAGCTGAAGTTCAGAAACTAAACTTATGGTTTTTACATAAACGGAACAAATATTCCATATTCTTGATATTCCATATATACAGAATATTGAAAACTACGCAAAATAAGTGTAAACTTCAAGAAAAGCAATTACTAGTCTTCTCCTTAACATTATTTGCATATACAATGATTTCTATCTCATTGCTCATTTAAGAATAACAAAGACAAATCTCTTACTTGTACAAAAACTAACTTTCGAAATTTATGAAAAGAACAACTCATTGTAACATACAATATAAGAGATAGAAACCAGCTAATATAGGATTTTATATAACTATATAAAAAAATCTGAAAGAATACACTGTCCATTTTTAAATTTAGCTGAAACCCACCAAAAATTTATAACTCAGATTGTGATTTATCCAAGTGCCCTTGTCATAGCCTAGGTTTTCATGTCAAATAATGACTATCCAAAGCTCTAAGATACCACAGTGTCAATGTAAATGGAATAAAGTGAGGAAAAAATCTTTGCTTCATAGCAATAGATCCCTGCACTCTGGAGCATTCTCTGTTAATTTTTTTAACAAAAGCTCTAAGGAACTATATTTACAACAGGAATTGTCCCCAGAAAGATAGATAGCTCTCTAACTTAATCAGTAACTAACAATGAGTAATTTAAGAAATAACATGGCAAGGGTAGTTTCATTCTCTTTTCCAAAATGGATGAGAAGTGGTATCATTAATAATTTGTTCAAATCTCATTTGAAACACGAGACTTTTTTTTTAAATATACAGTAATCTAGAAAACATTCTTGAAAAGGCTTTCAGCAGTCCTGCTCAAAAGCACTGCCTGGACAGCTTTTTCAGCTGGAGCTTCCAAGGTTTGTCTGATGAATTCCTTTTGATACTCAAGGCAGTGAACTTTTACCTCTCTGGCCAAAACACCAGCAGCAGCAGCCTGCTCCGTCAACACTTGCCTCTAAGTCTCCAGGAACGTTTGTCTCATGCTGAGCTTTCACGAGACACCAGAGAATCACTTGACTGAGATCATCAAGGAGTTTGACATACAGTAGACTTCACAGGGATTTTATCAATGGACCCAGCAGAGAGTTAAGAATCCTCTTCAAGAGCCTCTTCTCTCTTCCTTAATCTTTACTACTTGTCAAATCACTTTCTGGTGGCCACAGAACTTCTGCTAGCAAGTATTACACACCAGTTACTCTGCTTTTTCACTGATCAAACAGAGACTGCAGTGCAAGCCCCATCCAGCCAACTCAGTCTCTCTCTGATGTTTACTAAAAGTGAATTCAATGCATGTGGAAAGCACATACCCTCTTTTTTTATGCATCTACCTCTGACAAATTTGCAGGCTGTTCCTGAATTCTGTGGGTAGCCTCTCTCTTCCACTTCTTTGTTCTGTGAATATGCCTTCTAAGTTTCAGTATCATATAATCTTAAATTAGGTCTCTGCTAAACTCTCTGTCGAATGAAAACAGTAGAATTTAACCAACAATTTCAGAAATGTTGGATAATTTCCTGTTAAAAAAAAAAATCCTTTAAGTTCTTTTTTGAGACTTCTAGGAATATATACTTGTGTAGGTAAGGAACAGGTAGCCTCAACAGTCATTAGCAGCCAGTCCAGGATGCCTGTATTACTTACAGAACAAGTATAAGCATATCAATTCCATTTTCATCTTTCTGAAGGTAACACTTCCCAGATTTATTTCTAGCTCCAGCTTTCTACAGAAATCTATTGTAAAGGAACTGTTAAAATCCATTTTTAAAAAGGGTTTTCTGTATTTATTTTTTTATTTTCGTATTAAATTGCAGCAATTCTTCCTCCATTCTCAAGGGTAAATTATAGTGTCATTGGCTATGGCAGTTATAGCTAACATATCACGAGAAATTTCTCATGAGAAGGGAGGGATTTGGCTTATTAAACAGTTCAAGTATGCTCAGTTTAGGCACACACTGTCTTAAAAATAGCACCATCTGAAAAAAGTAAATTGATGAGTAAGCTCTCCTTACTGGACCACAATAACACAACTGTGAAACAGGTTCATGCCAATAACTAGCCTGGTCCAAAAAGCAAATTACTGCTTTTGGTAGTGGCGTTTTCCAGATGTTTACAGATCAGAACAGTGGCTTGATACTTATAAACCTAAGATCCAATTACGTTCATTCACGTTTTCATTCATAAACTGCTCCTCTGGTGATCAAGTCGGCACACAGCATTGGAGCAAGAACGGTACAGTGTTTTAATTACGATGTCATAGGCTATTCTGTGCACGAGCACTCCTTGACTTGCTTGTTAAAGTGAGATCTTTGTACGGAAAAGAATTCAAATGTTGTTTAGGAAAAAGAAAGAGGAAAAAAATGAATTCAACACTGCCTTTTGTGTATAAGTATGTAACACAGCTGTGAGATGAGAGGGCTGTGTTAGAAACCTTAAACCCAGAGCAGAACTGGTTTTGCAGAAAGCAGTAACTAAAAGGAATGCACAAGCAACCCATGGAGCAGGGACAGGAACTCAAGCACACCATCTTGCAGCTAAGCATTAACACATTAGCCTAGTCCTAAAAGCACCCTTCTCAACTTAGGTCTCTGACACTTCTTCACTATTGTACAAGAAATGTTTGATGATGGGTAGACAAGACCAAATATAAGGTAACAAAACGCTCTGAAGTACATGAGGTAATATTAAAAATCCTACAATGGACAATCATGGCATAATCTCCCAATGTGGAGTAGTCTAAGTGGTTTAAATCCTTGTGGGGAAAAATAAAGTTAATTAGTGGGTTGTTATTCTTAAAGCACCTAAGGAATTTTTGAGTCTCTCATTTCTTGAGCATACTATTGTCTTCTGCCAAATACACACAAACTTAATTGAGCACTATAAAGAATATGTGGTCTTCCAATTTAATAGATTTATTAGATTTCCAGGGTGTAAGAGTCCCTTTCTTTTCATTTACTTGCCATCTACTATTTTGCAGGCCTACACATGTGTTATCTTATTCATCGTCACTTTCTGTTAAATAGATCTACTTAACGTTACATTTTCAGATATGGTCATATTTTCACCCGTCTGTTTCTGAACTCCTATTTTTATTATTTTCTGAGATAAGTGTACAATTGAAGATATTTTTTCAAGAAAGTGGACACCAATTTATATTGCAATACTATTAACAAACCCATTCTTTATAAACTCAGTAATACTTTTATTTTCCACTGACACTGATGATTAAAAGCACTTTAACTCACATATCCTCTTCAGCATCTGTAGCAGTTAACTTAAAACCCAGTAACGTGAATCACTAGCACAAAATTTCTTCCAATGCACTGCACTGTGTTAATCAATAATTAATTTCATTTAGCACCATAATATCAATTAATTTTTTTTTTCTCTTTTGAATTCTTCCGTTCCCCAGGGTTTTCTCTCTTCCAGATTAATAACTGTGACAGCGGCAGATTTTACTTATTTACCAGTAATGCCTTTTCCAGATCACTTTCAGATTTAATGTAAGTCTTAATAGAGTAGATCAAGGAAAATCTTAAGAGCAGGAAAAAGTGAACTGCTATTTTCAGTTTTTGTTTTAGTACCTTAATCAGGGCTTGATTTGTAACAACATAATTTCTTAGTTATCTCCCATGAGAGATATTTCAAAATGCACATGCTTTAGTAGTCTGGACAACTGTATTAATCAGAACAAATGTATTAATCAGTTCTTATTTATTTGACATCTTCTCCAAAGAATTTTAGAAGACTGGAGTAAAATCTTCTGCTATGGAGTTACTAGTAGTGGTATCCTTCATTTTACATTCTATCCTACAGCATATGTTTTACTGTACTTTTAAATTAATATTTCAATCAATACCACAGTAACCTGTTTATCCAAAATTTCTAAGATTACACTATTGCTCTATATTTGTTGTTTTTTACTCCTCACAAACAGCACATTATTTAAGAATCACAGAATCATTCAGTTTGCAATGGACTGCAAGTCATCCTGCACAAACTCCTGCTCAAAGCAAAGTCAACACTGAATTCAGACCAATTTGCCCAGGACTTTGTCCAGTTAGATCTTGAAAAGCTCCAAAGACAGGAATGTGACAAACCTTCTGGGCAACCTGTCCCAACACCTAACTGTCCTAATTTCCTTACTTCCAACTGGAACCTCCCCTGTTCCAACTTGTGCTGTCTCTCATGAGCACCTTAGTAGAAAGACTGGTTCTACCTTCTCAATAATCTCCTCTGAGGTATATAAAGGCTTCTATTAGGTCCCCCTAAGCCCATAGTAGATGACATCCAACACTCTCCCTTCATCTTCAAATCTAGTTATTTTGTCACAGAGGACAATCCAGTTAGTCAGGCAACCAATCCTTGGTAGATCCTGAGCTGGCTATCCCCAGTCACCACCTGCTCCCTCTTAGGGCTACAAATGGCTTTGTCCATGGTCTTCCCGCAGGAGGAAGGAGTGAGGCAGGCCAGCCTGTATTCTCTGGATTGCCCTTTTTGAAGATGAACGTAAGATTTGCCTTTCTCCAGTATTCGGGGATCTCCCCCAATCTCAGGTCCTTTCAGACATGACAGAGAGTAGCTTCATGAAGACACTGTCAGCCCTCAGCACCCTTGAACACAGTCCACTTGGGCCCATCAACTTTTCATGTAAACAAACACTGCTTCAATCCTCTTCCACCACTTGTATTTCTTCTTCTCCTTGAACCATACCTTGGTGGCAAAAGGCCCAAAGACCTTACTGGTGAAGACTAAGGCAAAGATGAAATTGATTATCTCACCCTTATCTGTGTCTGCTGTCACTAAAACACCTGTCCCACTCAGCAGCAACACCATATTTTCTTTCTGAATCCTTTTCCTGACAAATGGCATCTTGTTACCATCAACATCTCTTGCTAGTTTCAAATCTAGCTTAGCTTTGGCTTTCCAAACACCATCTCCACATACCTGGGCAATGTTTCTATATTCCTCCTTCATACGCTGTGTCTCTACTTCCACCTCCTGTATATGTCCCTTTTGCACTGGAACTCTGTCATGAATTCCTTATCTAATCAAGTCCTTTTGCTGTTACATTTGCTTTACCTTTCTACAAAATATTTTTGTTCTCATTAATAGTTGTATTGCCACCAAAATCAGTTTTATAAAAAACATTTATTCAAGTAAATGAGATAATCATACCTACACAATTGAGATTTGCTAATCCCTGCTCCTGCCAAGCTTTACTATTCTGCAAAAACAGACCTGAAGACGCAGTTTAAAAATATGTCACTGTTCATTGGTCTAAGTCACTGGTAAAGTGATTATATCTCCATTATTGTTTTCACCTTTCCCTAATTCAATGCCTACCAAAATTTATCAGGTTTACAAATTCCCTGCTGATTTCTCAGTGGAAGAACCAAACTTTAGCAAAAACTGAACTTCTTAGTTACACCAAAGCCATGACCTGATCCTTTGCAACATACTTGCTGCAAATTCCTCCCTGACATTTCCTTTAAGAACTAAGGAAAAGCCTCTCCTCTGAAAGTCACTCTTCAAAAATAAAATGCATAAGAGAATAAAATGCCACCATCATTTAAATGAAAAAACACCCTGCACTGTGGTTGAAACTGGTACGCCCTGTATTATGCATACATCACCTCTATTGCTCCGTCTCTTCCCTCCTAACTGCTGTCCCCATCCGCGGACCAGCGCCGCCTCCGTTACGGAGCCG
>NW_010306167.1:0-232 GCF_000700745.2 Antrostomus carolinensis
CCCTTAGTTTATGGACCATTTTCTTCAAAATATCTAATGAGTTCATTTAGTCCATTACCTTCGGTTCTGTCTGTCAAGACAGTCTTTCAAGTCAGGAGAGATGATGTGGAAGTTACACAGTCAATGAAGTAGGTGACATCGGACACAGTAGGATGGTGTGTAGTCTCTCTTGCATGCTGGATCTGGAACTTGTAGTGAATGTGTCTGGGGTGGTTCATGCTCAGGGGCTGCA
>NW_010306167.1:442-745 GCF_000700745.2 Antrostomus carolinensis
GCCTTAGCCAGCTCCTTCATTATGTTTATGTTCATCCTGTTGTATCTACCTATGGACAATATTTCTCATAAGATTATCCCCTGTAGAAAGGCAACCTCCTTAGGGGCAGCTTGGACTCAGCATGTGGTTGAGGAGTGTGATTTTAGTGTTTGTGAAACTTTTCTTTTCTTTGCTTGTAAATAGGAAAAATCCTCCTGAGCCTGTGTGCAGCCAGTTCTCTAAGGAGAGAATAACCCACAGGAATAACCCACACTATTTTTCCAACAACAGCCCGTTGCATCGTTTGACTTTCCCAGAGGCTGG
>NW_010306168.1:0-843 GCF_000700745.2 Antrostomus carolinensis
TAGGGACCCACACGGGGACAGGATCCCCTATGACATCACTTCCTCATCCCGTGATGACATCACTGGGAGTTGATGATGTCATTTCCTGGGCCCTCGGTGACATCAGAGGTTGGTTGACCCATGTTGACCCATGTTGACCCATGATGACCCGTGTTGGCCCATGTTGACCCATGATGACCCATGTTGACCCATGTTGGCCCATGATGACCCATGTGGCTCCATCTTGACCCACATTTCTCCAGCCATGTTGACCCACATGTTTGATCCACCTGGATCCATGTCGATCTATGTTGACATGTGTCACTCTGTGTCACTCCATGTTGACCCACGTCGAGCTGCGTTGGCCCATGTTGATGTGGTGGTGAACCATGTTGACCCATGATGACCCATGATGACCCAGGTGACTCCATGTTGACCCATGTTGACCCATGATGACCCAGGTGACTCCATGTTGACCCATGGTGACCCATGGTGACCCACGGAGACCTGCACTGATGATCCATGGTGACTGGTGTCGCTCCCTGTTGACCCACATCAACCTCTATTGACCCATGTTGACCCATGTCAATCCATGTTGACCCATGTTTGTTGACCCATGTTGACCCACGTTGATCCATGTTGCCCTGTATTGACCCGTGGTGGCCCGTGGTGGCCCACGCTGACCTGTGTCACCCCACGCTGACCCGTGTCAGGCTGTGTTGACTCATGTTTCTTGGCCCATGTTGACACATGTATTGACCCACCTTGATCCACCTCGATCCGTGTTGACCTGCGCTGATCTCTGCTGGTCCATGTTGTTGACCCATGTTGATCCATGTTGATCTCTGGTGACCCACGTCACAC
>NW_010306169.1:0-7500 GCF_000700745.2 Antrostomus carolinensis
CCGAGACTCGGCTCACGGGAGTCGTGTCTTTTTCCGTCAGGGAAAAAACTTGTGTGTGGAGAGCTGAGGAAATCTGTGTTTATACAGCCATCTCCGGGCAGCCCAGGGGAGCCCCAGGGGTACCTGCTCGCCCCTCACGAACCTCCTCTCTCCTGAAGAGGTTTGCTAACCGCCATCGCCGCTAGCAAGCATCACTAATAACCTGTGTCTGTTTTCAGTATAGTTTTCACAAAATACATGACAGAGTAGATCAAATGGTGACCATCACCAACCGGGTGACACTATTTAACCCGACTCACAAGCAGAACCAAGACTGTAATTCAGCTTTTTGGCTGCCTTGCAGTTTTTGGTATTGGTACGGCCTCCGCTTGCTCGGAGGCCCAAACGGTCTCACCTGCGGTTCAGGATTAGCTCTTACCACTGCGGAAAGTTAGTGAGGAAATCTGCCTGTTCCAGCGTGGCTGTCAGGCTGTCTGGTTTATGTTTGTTTTCTTTTGTGTCTTAACCTTCTGTTACAGTTCAGCGGAAGTTGCTGTTAACATTTGTTTTGGATGTTGCCTAAAAGTCAATTAGACTGTGACTCTTTGGATTCAGACCGTACATGCAAATTTATGGGCAGTGTTTCCCAGTCCCAGAGATTACCTGTTCTGTAAGAACTGCAATGAATTCCAGCAACACCATCCCTATTGCTAAAGTCTTCACACAAACAGCAACTATTGAGTAAAACACTGTGTCAGTTACTACTCAAAAACTAGTAGCATGACCTTACCTCATTGCACCTTCACCCCTTCTGAAGTGCAGCATTAGTGGCCACATGTAGCTGTTTGGAATCTCATGTGTTGCTAAAAAGCAAAATTATAGAGATGCAATGAAAGAGTTGCTTCAGCAGTCTAAGTGCCACCAACTCCACCGAACACTACAAGCGATTCAACTGGAGTAAATGGCATTGGGTGGCATGGTAACCCCTCTTACAGTGACATTTTCACTCTGATACAAGCTTTAGCTCTGTTACAACTACCAAACATCAACAAAATTAATGTTCATAAATCACTTTGGAATCACACACTAGAATATCCAGTGCCATGAACAGTCCCTACTGTTCATTAAAACTTTAGGTTTCTGTGTGCTTATATATTCCAAGTTTCTTGGCAAAGACTTCTGGTGGCTGCTTCCTTTGTACATTGCCTATTTTCTGGTAATTGCCTTGTGGTTGGATTGGAATAGGAATTCAAAGTGAAGGGGGAGATGCTCTTAGCTTTGAGGATGAAGGAGCAGAAGCGAGAAGCTTTAGAGTATCGGTGGAGGAGGCAGTCTTGCTTGTCAGTTCCCAGGGATTTCAGGAAAGGAAATGGTACCTCAGGCTGAGCCAACCACTATAAGCTTGAGCAGCCTGACTTCCACTGGGCTGAAACATTAGAGCAGAAGTAACTTAAAACATTCCCCTCACACACAGCTAATTTTGCCAGTGGAATTGCAGTATGAAACAGAACACTTGATTTTTAAACAAAATACGTTGTTGCTTACAACGTAGGTGATTAGAAAGAGGAAAACTGACTGTTCTACTTCATCATATACTGCTTTAAAGGCACTGCTTGCTAATAAGTGTATAATATTGTTCCTATAAGAAAACACTTACTGGTAAAAGTAGTCTCCTTTTCCCTCAGTTTCTCATATTTGTGTTTCTAATTGCTGTCTAGTTGTCATACATATCTTAGCTAGAAGCTAAGAATAGATATTTTTAAGGCAATAACAACACACTGCCAGATGATTTCAGGCTTTTCCTGGAAATGAATTATCCACACTCTGCTTTTCAGACTTGTGTTGGACTGATGTGCTTGAGTGATTTATTTTTTTTAATGCAGTGTCTGAAAGTGGTGTTGATCTTTTTCCTTCCTCCTTCTTCCCTCATTTACATGAAGGATGACTGTGTGAAGGAAAAGGTGGCATATACAAGCACCTCCTTCTACCTTGGTAAGTTTATCTTGAGAGATAAGCCATTTGAAAGCAAAGTTACTGACAACAGAATTCATAGCAGGCAAACACAAGACAATACAATTCCATGCCAGTTCTTCCTGCTTGTCTTGCCGTATCCTAGACTGTATCTTTGAAACCAGATGGAATTAATAAATGAACAGATGTATCACTCCCACTTCTCACTACCAGCTGTTATACAGTGGACACAATTTGCCTGTATATTTCAGATAACCCTTTTTTCCAGTAGTTATAATTCCTTTTTATACATGAGGAGCTTTCAGAGCAAGGTCTGAAAGTGCAAGCTGAGTAGCCGTCATGACCAAGAGAGATTGTATAATGGAAATACAGGCTCAAATGTTGATCTTACTGGCATATGTGTGCACATTGAATGTTGGAAGTTCCATGTGAAGCAGCTTACAGACAATTTGCAGATATATAAAATGGGACAGTTGATCTGATTAATTTGTAATATAAGGGGTGGAATAATCAGTTCCCTTTTTTTTTTTTTTGTTTTTTTTAGTATTTAGTGATTAGATGCCTTATAGTTTATCTGTCAGAATTAGCAAACAAGTTCAGTATTTAAAGTTCAGTATTTATCTAGCTAGAAGGGATCAGGGCATGCTTTCTGCTATGCAATAAGAGGTTGTAAATAAAAACACATGCTAATGGGATCTTTGGATTTATCTGAACAGGAATAGGAGGGAGCCTGCAAGAAAGGAACCTCATGATTGCCAGTGACTCCACGAAAGAGAAGTCTTCAGACTGAAGGAGCTGCTGATCAGGAAGGTAACTGAGTAATTATTTGTCCAAATCTTAAGTGGCTTCTGATAGAAATATCTGTGTTGAGATAGGCTGTAATCTGATAGCGTCTCTCAAAGTGGAAATATTATGCCAAAACTCCTAATAAGAGGAACATAAGGCAACATCCTCTACAGGCATCCTTGTAATACCAATCTATTAGTTTGTCGCAATGAAAACCAGTGTACCAACAATAGACTTTTAGCACAATTACAAAACTGTCACTGTATTTTTCTTCAAGAATCTGTGTAAAAATCCTCCAGATTATTGATTCAGAGTATACAACACTACTAGACTCTTTTCATGCTTACGTTTCAAAAAGAAGTTACATTTACTGCCAATATTCAGCCATGTAGAACTAAGTAATACTGATGAGCTGGTGCTGAATGGTAAGAGGTTTCATCAATGAAACGGAGTTCAAATGTAGGCTTGTATGGTTCTGCTGCCATTTTTATTATTGAATAAGCTGTTATTAATCTGCTAGGAAGAGAGATACGGATGTTTGTTTTCTGTAAGCAAGACTGAAATTTGGAGCCTTGATTTTGCTAATTGCCACTAATCAGGAAATGAAGCTCACAAGCTGAAAGTCCCAAAACTATGTATTTATGAAAAAAAACCAAAACAGCACTACTTGTAGGCACAACTGATTTCAATCTAGGGACCTGAAGAAGGGTATAGAAACCTTAATTTAGCATTTAGATAGGGAATTAAAGACTCTTAGCTTCCGTAAGGCCTTTTGGACATAAGGTATCATTAGTAAAATAAAAGGGACTAGAAGTTTAAATCACTCAGTTTTCCATTGTAATAAAATACCGATGTTATTGTACTTTAAAAACAGCTTGCCTTTTTCATTGGTTTATGGAAAAGTTTAATTAATGATGTGTGTGAAGGGACAAGTAATATACTTTCCATGGTAGGTATGAACAGTATTATGCATCTTTTTTGTTTTCACTCAGTAACTGTTTTTGAAGTGTTTGCACATAGAGAGTGATAGAAAAGTCTAGGTTGGAAGATACCTCTGGAGATCACTTGGGCCAACCTTCTGTTGAAAGCAGGGTTGTCTTAGATTAGGTTATCCAAGAGCCCATCTAGCCAAGTCTTGAGTATTACCAGTAAGGTAGATTCCAACACTTCTTTCGCAACCTCACAGTTATTTCTCACAATGAATATTTTTTTTTTTTATATCCAAGACAGAATTTTCCATGAAGCAACTTGTGTTTGTCGCTTCTTGTCCTGTCACCATGCATCCTTGTATGCATGGGAGTACCTTCATCTTCTCTGTAACTATCTTTTAAGTATCAGAAGACGATGATTAGATCTTCCTTGAAACTTCTCTTCCATAGGCTGAACAAACTCAATTCTTACAAGCTTTCTTCAGAAGTCAAGTTTTCCAACCCTCTTATCATCTTAGTGGCCTTCTGCTTGACCCTCTCAAATTTTTCAATGTTTCTCTTGAACTGAGAGGATCAAAACTGGACACACTATTCCCTAGGGGGGCTAAAAAGTGTCAAGTAGAGTGCAATAACCACATCCTTTAGTCTACTGGCAACTCTTGCTAACACAGGCCATCATGTGGTAAACCTTTGCTGCAAAGGCACACGGCTGGCTCATGTTCAACTTGGCCATCGCAACCCCCAGGTCCTTTTCTGCAAAGCTGCTTCCTAGCCAGTTGGTGCCCAGCCTATATTGTTTCTTGTGATTATTCAGTCCACATTGCAGGATTTTGCACTTTTTAACTTTGTTGAACTTTAGGCAGTTGCTGTAAGTCCATTTTTGCATTCTGTTAAGGTCCTTCTGATTAGCAGTCCTGCCACCTTGCTTATCAACCATGCCTCCCAGTTTGCTGTAGTCTGTGAACTCCAATAGTTTTTTCTTTCATTCCTGGTTAGTTTAATTTAGCTTCCTATTTACTTCATTCCTTGTGATGGAATATAGGATGATTACCACTATTAGACCTGGTAACTTATGCACTATACCTGTAAAGAGTAGTGCATGGGTCTGTATAACTGGTTTGTGTAAGGAGTTTGTATAAGATGACCTAACAAACTCAGTCTCTTTTCGGGTTTGTTTTATACTACAAAGTTTTACTAAGAACACTCCTCGTTTTGTATCTGAATTAGAAGAATGAAAGTCTGAATATAATGGCTTTAGCACGCTTAGACCTGGTTTTTTTCAGTACCAGCAGATGGCTTATATATTCCCCAAGACATGAATTGAGTTTAAATCAAATAAGACAGTGAACTCTCACACATCTATTCTTCTCTAGTGAGTAAGAGAATAAACCTTTCATTGCAATTTGCCCATTATATTTTTTGAAAGTGGTTATCTAAAATGTAGACTGTAGGTTGTTAGATTTATCTTAATTCCTGTCTTCCAGCAGGATGGATGCTGAATTACCCTAATCATTGCTTCCTCTGCCTGCAAAAAACCCCACTGTTTGAGAGTGAATGTACTCCTGTTTGAGTTTTTCCCATATTAGTTTTTCACATGAAGAGGCAGTAGTTGCCAAATACTTAGGGAGGAGTAGAATGGACTTCAAAGCATTCTTGAAAGAGCTCTAATGGAAGAAACCTCATGTGTTTCTTCCATCAGTACCTACCAGGTACAGTAGCACGGGGAAAGTTAGCATGCAGCTTTAGGAAATTGAAAGGTCAACTTATAAATATGTCATAACAGTCATTTGTGATACTTTGTCCAGCACTTCCTGTGAATGGTAAAATGTTGCCCACAATTCATAGAGCTCTTGTCCAGAGTTTCCCATGCTGCAGCTTTTATCCTTCCAGTGTTTGTCACCTTTTCTCAACATAAGATCTGACAAGGAAAAAACTTCGTAGAAATACTAAAGTGAGAGTCATATTTTGTTTATTTAGCATTAAAAATTCTTACAGAAAATTCTTTAAAATAGGGCCTGCAGAGTTCAAAGGTAACATGAAACACAAAAGTAAATGCTCATCACTGGAAATTTTGGAAATCTGGAGCCGAGATTCCTAAACTGCTTGCTTGGGAAGCATCCGTGCCTTATCATGTGATGCACGTAGTGTTCGGGACAGAGAGCCAGCAATGCCATTCAGTTTACCATGAAGATGTATTATGTCTTTCGAAGCAAAATCACACTCTGGTAATGCTCAAAATCCAGATGAATGTGATTTCTTCCCTGCTATGGATCTTAGGAACTATGCTGTTGAACAATTCCACTGTTGGACAACTCTGTGAGGGGAGGAATGGAGAAAACAATGAGCAAGTAAAGAGTAAAATGGACTTTTTCTTCTCTCATAGTTCTTTAAAAGTCCGTACAAAAGGAGCTGCCATGCCCAATGTAGTCACCTTAAAAACTGCTGAGGCACATCAAGGTTCGCACAGCTTTGTCCCCCTTCTCCTTCCCCTCTGCAGGTGTCAGAAAGTTCTTTGCTTTCATCCCTGAGAGCCCTGGTATACTCATAAAAAGTCTCAGATCTTTACAAACCTTAGTGCGTCCTTGGTAAACAACCTTACTCACATACCCCTTCCCACTCCAGCCTTGGCAAAATTTCCTCCTCCCCCTCAAAGGAACATGATGAGATTAAGTAACAGCAGCAGCTTCCCAACAATCCTTAACTCCTTGAGAACTGAGGTCCTTGTTGAGGCTTGCTGAGCCTAGGAACAAGGAGGTTGGAACAAGTTCTGTCAAACTTAGGAAATCTTGAAGGATCTGCAGATATTTCCTTTTTCTCATTCCTCACTTCCATCTCAGTTAGTGTTTGTCTCCACTGCCTCTTATCTCACTGACATCCTCCAAATCAAAAGATGCATGAGTCCAAAAATATTCCTGAAGATGAATGCCTTGAGTTAGCTGCAGTAAGGCTGTGCTGAAACAAGCAAAAGACTTGGGCATAAACAGCACAGCATGTCAGGAGCTATATTCCACTGTTCCATACAGCAAAAATATATAGGATATATTAATTCAGTTTTGGGTTTTTTTTACCATACTGATCTGCAGGAACTACAAATCTGTGGAGATGACATTAAATGAAAAGAAAGAGCTTACCCTTCCTTTCATCCTCACTCATGTCCTCCCCACTCTTCTGTGTTCTCTTAGAAAATGCTCTTTTTGTATTAATGTTTAATTACTTAAAGGAAACCAATAAAAATTTCTGGCAAAAACTAGCCAAGACAAACTGTAGTGCTGCCCCTGGAAATGTTATTACTGGATCAGACAAAGCTGTTTGCCAGTGCAGTGATCTCATTATGAGAACTTCTTAAAAGCAGTATTTCAGAAAATGGTCATAGATGATGGTAGCAAAAGCATTGAGTCCAGGGGCCTTTAAGTCAGGGAGGAGGGTATTCTGATGCTGTTGGCTGGTGGGTCACATCTCTTTAGCCCATTTGCAGAGTTCTTCTATTTAGTTAAAAGTCGTATGGACAATGGTAAATGAAGAATTAGCTTCGTAACTGGATCTAGCTATTGAAAAATCTTTAAAGTTAGGATTTGACAACCCTAGCTTTGTTTGGAAAAGGCAAGGAAATAAATTGGCAAGGACTAAAGACAAGCCGCAACAAAAAATGAATTGTGGAGCCTCTGAAGTACAGCACAGCATGTCAAGGACTTAATACGTTACAAATAAACCTGTACATTGCGTACGATCCTGCCAAAAAGTGTAATAGCCACCAACCCTCTAAACATACAGCTTTACAAATCAAACACGTAAGAAAACAACTTCTAACCAGTCACTCTGCTAGAGATATGAATGC
>NW_010306169.1:12500-20085 GCF_000700745.2 Antrostomus carolinensis
AGGAGGGTTTTGAGAGCAAAGCAAAATGATTTGTTTAAACACAGCACAAAGCAAGGGGGAGCTAAGAATATAGGTGAGATAGCATACTGGAATTGACCTGATGGCAAGGGATATATAAATAATATAAACTAATATAAAACATATAATAGAAACTAAACTATTATGAGCTGTATGTTATTTTTTCAGTGTGTTCTAGTGATAAATTTACAGAAAGAGAAATACCTTTAATGATGATTTGGTATGGAACTGTCTTTACTCTTTAAATCTTGCAGCATTCAATGTGAAAAAGTAGAATGGGATAAGGAGAGCTCATAAGAACCAGCTGTTTTTGTTGGAAATCAACTTTCATTTACCAAGACCATAGTCCTAAATATCATTCAGTAGTTTTGCTTCCTACACCTCTATCATTTCTGACTGAGAACTATCGATCTGCCATTTTGTTTAAAGAGCGAACAGTGGAGCAGTCTGCAATGTAGTATGTGTTTAGTTTAAATTCACAGGAAGGGTGTTGACCTTCTTTAGGGTTGCTCATATTCCACCTTTGGTTGATAACAGTAATTCCTCTTTGAGAAGATTTACTGCTTATCAAAAATGTTTCAGTATATTAGTGATCTACAAAGTATGAAGTCACTAACTGCATAGACAAGATCTCTAGCCACTCACAGCAGTTTGTAAGAATTGGACTTTTAGATCAGTAGAAAAGTAAGAATGCCTTTTGTAAAGTAACGTGTACAAATCTATGTTAAGTTTTTAACTGCCCACAGTGCACTTTCATGGTAACCTTTGTCCACCAACAGGTCTGTTCAAGAAGCTTTTTAATTATTTATCTGGTGCATCTACTATATTCATAGATTTTTGCCCTCTTCATGCTGGAGGGATGCAAAGAAAGAAATGCACCAAGATCACATCACAGAGCAGAATTTCTCTCTAGATAGCAAGACTGCGTAATGCCTGGTCTGCTGTTGTGCCTGCCAACTGCTTTCAGACAGACTGCATTGTTGAGCAGAAGTTGGAAGAGATTAGACAGTACAGGGAATAAATAATAAAGTGGGACATGGAATAGTTTCTTTTTTCCCCAGTAATTTCCACTTTCTGCCCTTGTAGAGAAGTGAATGCAGAGGATGTTTTACACGTCTCACGTTACCAATCTCCTTTATTCCACTCAAGGAGATAAGGCTGGTCTGCATACACAGGCTGAAAGGAAGAGTACTGCTGGAAAATCAGACTATATTGGCAATTCAATCTAGTTATTAACGGTGCAATGAATATAAAAATTTAAAATATTTAGGTACCATATAGTAAAATTCCCAATTTTAGCAATGCTATTAATGTACTACCAGTTATATTACAGTTACTACTACAACAGTTCATTTAACCTTCAAAAGGCCAAAGTTCTTCCCATTCCAAAGCTGAAGAGATTATATCACTTTCAAAGCTCTGGCTATTTTGTAATACTTATTTTAGAACTGTGGATATTGCTATTAATAGAATCATCTCACCCATTTCTGAGTCCAGTGAAGCAATAAACTTCGGTGATGTTTTGTGACAGTAAGTCAGCTATGCACTGCTGAAATGTGGTACTTTTTCCAGCTCTTCTGAAGTGAACTTTCAGTACTCAGAATGCAAGAAATATTTCTGAAGTACATTAACTGTGTAATCCACTAGTTCGTTTACTTTTATTCTGTACTGTCTTACTCATCTTTCAATGAGCTAAAGAGACTCATTCTTTTCAAGTGTCCACATTCAAGATGTTTTCCATGCCTTGATTTTTGTGCAATATCTATCTTTCCAATTCTTTTCTTCTAAGTAATATTAATGTCAACAAATGGCTCTGCAAAGGTAGGAATTTTTAGATCTATTAGTGGTGTCTGAAAAGGTAAATCTGTAAGCTAGAGATGGAGCTGTAACTTGTATAGCTGTGTCTAGGCTAACTGAATCAGTTAATTGGGGTGCAGAGGATAATCACCATAGCATGCAAGATGGGCTATTTAAGTTAGCTCTGGACCTGGGATCTTGAGTACTTACTGTTTGAAATCTCAGCAGGTGCTGTTTCTGTGCTATCAGGGTAACCCAGCTGCATTGTATAAATCTATCTGGGAAGGTTTAGGTGTGATAGCAGGAAGAGAAAATCAGTGTCTGTAGGTTGAGTTGATCAGAGGAATTTTGGTAAAGTAAGTAAATGTTTGTTTTGGTTTTCCTCTCTGTTTGTCTCATATGGTGAACGTTGGGAAGGCAAGGATGGGATGGTAGTGGTCTCTTAAATATGAAGCTTGTGTGAAGTGTGCTTGCTTGTAGATTCAGAAGTAGATATTTCCTTTCCTTTGATTAGGAAATGTTCATCCCAAGCTTGATGGAGACTTTGTAAGCAAGTGATAAGATAAAAGAGTCATGTTCAGAAGCTCTTTTATCTGTGAAGATGGTCATTTTCAGTTTAGTGATAGTATTAGTTTGTTGTGTTAATGTTCTACTCCTCAGGTAATTAACTAAGTCAAGTTGGAAGTTTGTCATCTGTAATCTTCTCTCAACGTTGGTGATACAGTATGGTTTGAAAAAACAGTGTATTTTAACTGCTGTGGGAAGCATCCCAACTTGCCCCTGAAAGAACCCACTTTCCAACACAATTAGGGTAATTTAAAACATAACCTTATTTTTCCTAGAACAGTTATAAATGTATATACTAATATAAATTCACACTTGCACAGGAATGAGAGGGTGGAGAAAGCTACATCTTGCACAAATGCATGTCATGTACTATTAATTTCTGGAGAGCTTTGTTGTTCACTTTGAGGCAGTAGGGAACAGTGTCTAAACATGTCCAGAGCCCGTGGCATCATTAAGAAGCATCAGGTATTTGGAAGGAATGTGATAGGCAATGCCCAACAATATTGTACTTGGGGAAATTTCCCTTAAAGGAGGAGAACAGAATATTTCCTGTCTGTCTGTAACTTCTGTAAGGCTGTGGTCTCTGAAATTCTGTTTTTCTACAATTGGGTTGTTGATTGGTTGATCCTCTAGTTGAGAAGAGAGGGAATATTCTTTGCCTTCTTATCCTTCTATTTAGTTGAAAAGTAGAAGCTCTTTTCATATCTTCTTAACCTTTCTGGCTTTTTTCCTCCTTGCAAAGGGGACAAATTAGATTGTCTCCTTACCCTCCCACAACGTTGTAGGACTGCTGTAGTCTCAGCAGCTTTGCAGAAGGTGTTGGAAGGTAAAGGTTTTGGCCGTAGCAGCCTTTTATGTGTGTGGAAGCTATTGTACTTAGCAAATCAAAACAGACTTTAGTTGTTGTGAAAACATGGACCCAGCAACACTCTGTAGGTGCAAATGGTTGTGGGTTTGGTAGGATGTAGCAACATTCTGTCATCAGCATTGAAAGTGCCTGAGTTCAAAAGCTGTATGGGATTTCTGAATTGTTCCTGAAAGAACATGTGAAGTCTGTTGGGATGAGTCATTTATCCACTGTGTTCTCATCTGGGTTTCCCCATTAGTCTCATCCATTGATGTTATTTGTCTTAGGTTTCTTCACTCAGTTCAGGATGGTGTTGCAGAAGCTCCTGGGGAGCTTTTTACTGCATCTTAAGAAAATATTGCATTAGCTGTTAGTTTGCAAACTTCTGTTTCTAGGTGCGTTTCTCCATTCTGTTTCAACAAGCTTTGTCTGGTTTGAACACAGTATGAACTGAATGGAGACTGGATTTTTGTCTGTCAATTCCTCCCAGTGCAGCCCTGGTCAGAGTTGCTTACACCTGTGCCTGGGCATAGGTGGCCAGTGCTGCAGTGCCTGCTCTGCCGAGAGGCTGCTGTCAGAGAAGTGCTTCTGGTCATCCTCCCAAAGGGGATCAGTTCTTCTCCCTCTTCACCCCCGTGTCCTGTTTTGTTAGCCATGTGACCAACTTCTAATCAAGCTCTGTTGATGTGATTTAAGAGGAAGGTAATGCTGCCTATTCAGTAAAGAAGTTCTGATATTTTTTTAATGATGTTTAGAATTAAATGTAGATAGTATTCTGCCTTCACTGTGAACAGGTTTGACTCAAACCAGCAAGAGCTGCTTTATATTTAAGCCCCAGAAGGGCACAAATATGAAAGATCCTAGAGCAGCATTAAGTTTCTCCTCATATATTCTCTGTCCTTACACGTTCTAGCTCTGTTCTGAGACAGGCTGTTTCCTTTATGTGAGAAGAGCAGAATTAATTCTAGTCAATGTGCTAGGAACACAGCACTGAAGTTCAGAGATATCGGGAGTCTTTGAGAACTCTGAGCCTTTTATGTTAGTGAAGGCTTCTGAATGAACCATATCAAGCAGTTTATTCCCCTTTATTGGGAGCCTATTTCATAGTCTCAGACTATAATTGAAAAAATGTTTCTGTATCTCATTATTCCTTTATTAATTTTGCACAAGCTTACTGCCACCCTAGTGACTTACTGCCCCAGTTGATCAATACATTCCCAATAATAATATATAGCCATCCTCACTTAATTGCAAGAATATATATTCAGTTCCTCTTATGTTTAACCTGGAATACTTGTGTAACTCCCCTTCCTCTCAGGTTTGTATACATTAGTTGCTGCCTGCTTGTCCCACTAGCTACAGCCTGGGAGCAAATGCTGATCACAGCTGCTGAGCCAGCCCTGGTGAATGTCCTGAGACTGGCTCTGTGGGCAGTCCAAGCATCTCCCTGCCTTGCTCGCTCAACCAGCTGCTGAGTTGGCCTTGGCAGCAGCCTCAGGGTGAGCAAGGAGTGAGAAGGAACCTGCAGCCCAGGGGTAGATATGAGTGAACAGGAGACAGTGAGTCTGCTGAGGTACACACCACTACTCGCTTTCTCCAGTGGGGCTTTACTATAAACAAGGAGCTTGCTAGGACTGCTATCAGCATTTTAAAAAATCAGCTTTATCTTTGTAGTTAGCTGCACTTACTACTTGCTTCAGGCACTAATTTAATCAAAACATGCACAGCAAGAGCTCTTATCTCTTTTTTTGCAAACCACAAAATCCTGTATAGTGTCAGTTTAACTTCTTCAGCCCAATGTGTGCTACTGTCTTGTTAGCAAGGTGCACTTGTAAATCATTACTTACACCTGAGAACAAAAATACAGTTATCCCAGAAAGACAAAAGTAAATACTTTAAAAAAGAAAACAAAACAAAAAAAGAGGGGGGAATGCTTTAAAGAACACACTATTTCCCATAAACAGGAGTCCAGCTATGAGTGAGGGCTGTTGTGAAGTTCTGAATCCAGATTCATGTGCATTTTAAATAGCATAAACTGCTCATCACATTCTGTACAAGATGATTCACTTTTTCCAACCACTTCAATGTTGCACATATGGAATCTGTTGTATATTGTCAGCCAGTACTGCACTATGTTTCATCCCCTTGTGTATATAAACCATGCTGAGTCTTTCAACCATTGCTATAATATCCTTGCTCGTGCAGTCTTCCTCTTGGTAGAGAGAAGGCAATGCCTTTTGATACTTTATTTTGTAATCCCAGTATGGGTCCTGTTAATATATTAAACTTTATTGTAGTAGCCAATACAAGGACACAGAGATTACTTGATACTGGGTTTAACTTTGACAGTTTTGACTTCAGAGTGCTTAGTTTGTAATCTTAAAATTGTGTTCACTTTTGAGATTGTAGGTTCTGGTTTAGTGTGTTTTGTTTTGGGATTGTTTGTTGGTTTGGGGTTTTAATCTCCTGCAAGTTTTGATAGTCACTCTTGTAGAAGATAAAAGCTTCTTCCTGTACTGTAAGGCCTTCTCATCTGTCTTAACCTTTCAGTGTTTGGCAAATGGGATTAAATCTTTTACTTGAATCAAAACAAAAGTTTTAAGTAATCTAGTGTCAATAAACCTGTTGGCAGTTGTTCCAAAATATTCACGATGGTTTATAGATTGCTGTGGCTGATTGGCTGTGCTTGCTGAATTCCTCAAGAGGGTGGAATTGGAACCAGACCTAGTGGGTGTGTTGTGAGGAACAGGGGGTTGCGTGGATATGCATCTTCTCATTTCTTCTGACATCTAACCCAGAAGTACAGTGAGCTCTCATTTTTATTCAAACCTTTGGATGTTACAGTTTGTAGGCTTTTTTGGTCTGTACTCTAAATTATAGCGGCATCAGCTCTCAGATTAAGCCTGTTTTTCAGATTTTCTGTGCAGTATCCTTCCTTTGGCTTATGTTTGTGACAAACTGAGTGCTCCAAACTTCTTGTAGCTTTATCCAGACAGAGAATTCACAAATGTATGCCATGAATTAAGCTGTAGCATAATGAAACAACTCTTAAAATGTTGAATTTCTTGTGTTGAAAACATTGGTGACTGATTGAACTCATTGAAGAGGCAGGGCTGGAGAGTCATTGCCTCACCCTCCTCCCTCACATGCAGCTAAAACCAGCCTGACAGGTGAGAAACAGGCTTTCTGGTGTGGGTTTTTTGCCTGCTTTGATAGTGCCTGCAGCTCTACCAGGTGCAAGGTGTGGCTGCATGGGAGCTGAACTGCCTTGTGCTGAGTTGTTTATCTTTGCTGGGAAACCTGCCTTTACCAACCTGAGGTAGGGAACGCTGCTCAAAGACCACCACCTGTGGTGAAAGCATTCCTGTCTGCTGCAGTGGAAGTGTACCTGTTAATACTAATTAAACCTGTAATGAAAAAATAAAAAATTGTCCCTTTGGAATATCACTTTTTTGTCTTGTAATGCTGAAGTGATGTGGTGGTTGTGTTTTGTTTTTGTCTTTTTTAAATAATCCCACAGTGATAGTCTGCCTTGAAGGTCTCATTTCACAGGCACATGACCAGTAGTACAGCAAGCTGAAAAGCAACTCCACTGCATTAAACCCTGTACTCAAGTACTGCAGTAGCCTTACTGTTGAATGGGATATTTGCATGTGTCGGTAGATACTGGAATGCAAACTCTTATTTTGTAAACAAATTCAGTTTTCATATAAACAGGTTTCCATATTTTGTTGTCTGAGTGGGCTTGAGGATAGCAAACATTTTAATTTGTTTTTCTTTTTTGTCATCTCTGGGTTATTTGTGTCCTGTCTCCCCCTGCCCCCGGTCTCTCCTTTCTTCTCTCATGGAAAGATGGGATTACATGAGAATCAAAGTTTTCATTTAGGAAAAGAAAAGCAATTCTGTCTGGCTTTTCAGAAACATGAGGAAACCAGCCTTATAGGTTCATACAGTAGGTAAAGACATATAAAACACTTTTATAAATGACTTATGTAATGTGAAGAACTGTGGGAGCCTGTTTCTTTTGAAATCTTGCAGAATGCAGTATTGCCTTTCAGATCTTGAACTTGCAGTGGAATACTAATATGAGCTCTTCTGGAGAATTTTCCTAATGGCTTTACCTAAAATAACTGCTTTACATAAAATACATAAGGGAAAATACTGACTTGTCAAAATTCAAATCATTTTGTGGGAACAGATAATTTTCTTGGGGTTTTTGACAGGGAAGGCTTCATCTCAATCGAATGAGAGACCTTCCACTGCATGTCCCCTTCCCCACTGAATTGGGCTGTTTGTCCTTAAGGCTCTGCAGCAGTTCTGCTGGCAGCCTTGCCTGGTAACTTGTATCGGGCTTCT
>NW_010306169.1:20104-20566 GCF_000700745.2 Antrostomus carolinensis
CCTGCTGAAGTTGTTTTACTTCCTATCTGTGTTAAACATCCTTCAGGACAGAACCGAGACTCACTGTATGTAGTCTGCCTCAGCAACTTCCCTGGTTCAAGTTCCTGTGCTGCTGTTCCTCGCACGATACCTGCTCTCGGAAGTGTTTGCCAGTCATCTGCTGGTTGAATAGAGACAGGCTAAAGATAAAGCTCTTGTTCAGAACTGATAAATCCAATTCATATTTTATCCACACCTCTGAGCAGCCTGTCTCTGGGGCTGTTTGCCCTTTTAGGCTGGATCAGCATATACATGTTTTTCTTTCCAGTCCTCCATTAAAAAAAAAAAAAAGGGTGTAGTGACACCTGTTCCATCCGCCTAGAGAACAGAGTGCTCAAAGTATGTGGTGTCATGGGATGCAAAACTGTTCCCCTCTCTGAAATGAGCATAATTCCCATCACCATCCCAGTCTTACAGAATTCA
>NW_010306169.1:20581-37917 GCF_000700745.2 Antrostomus carolinensis
AATTCTGTGCTTTTTGGACTCTAACGCAGGATCAAAGGCCTGAATATGCAAACTTTTTCTTACAGTGCTAGTTTTCAAGTTCATAAGGTAATAGCTGATACTGTTTCTCTTAATTGAAGTCATGTGGTAGAATATGTTCAATAATTTAGAAATGCCTGATACTTTCTGGCCTTCCAAGAAAGGTGCAATCTGTTGGAATAGTTTGATTTGCTGTCAGAATGACCTGCCAATGAGCTGTTTTATACATTTTAATGTTTCCAATTTGCAGTTTTCCATAAGATGCTGAATTTTTCCCTCTTTCTTGGATAAATGCAAGTCACACACTTGAAACGAAACCAAAGCTAAGGAATATTAAAAGCTGGCCAGAGCACGAATGTCTGCTTTCAGTTTGTTGCTTCCTGTTCTGATAATGAAATTTGAATCAAACTTGGTTTAAAGGTAACAGCAATTCAACAAACCAATGTTTGGTGTAGCTATGTCTGCTAACACTGCTTTGAAGAAGGGTCCACAATAAACTCTGTCTTTCAGGGCTTTTTAGTATGGTGAAGACATTTTGGTTGCCAAGATTATAGTTCTTGTTCTACTTTTTTCTTTTTTCCTGTTTTGAATCAAGCAAAGAATGAAAAAACTAAAACTCACAGACTGTGTTTTTTCTGAGGAGAAAAAATATATTACTCAGAAAGAAAAAAAAAAATTCTCCCATACTGAGACTGACTTTTTGATTATACTGAAAAAATAGCTTTAAGTAAAAAGACCTGGCGTATGATTAATTGGTATTAAAACTCCATTGATGTGCTGAGCAAGATTCTTCTACTGCACTGTAAAATGTCTCCTCTTGGGAGGAGATTCTAAAGAAATGTTGGTATTTATCACAAAATGTTATTTCCTTTTTCCGTGCTTAAGTTAAAGGAATCTTTCTTGTAGGATCACCTTAAAAAAAAAAAAAAAGTGACTTTGAGTTCTGTGGTGCTCCGTAAGGTAGGAGTGTAACCTTCCAAAGGCATGTGAATAGGATTAAACCCAACATACGGTCCTTTCTGGGTATCTGAGAAAGTGCTTGACTTGCTAAGTCTCCTGTTTCAGTACTTTTTTTGACACTGGATTTAAAAATTCTGAAACTTAAAATAAAAGATGAATTTGGCCATAACAAATTCTGCTTTCAGAAACTTTGTACTTCTGCAGGGTAAGCTCATGCTTCTATCTAAAAATCAGTCTGCCTTGCTTGCTTTTGGACAGATCCTTGCAGCTCTGCTCCTCTCCAGTCACTGTGACTAGGAGGAGTTGAATTAACACTCTTGAATTGTTGCATTGGAACACCTGCTGGCTGCAAATGAAAAAGTTTTCTAGTGATAACCACAACCAACTCTATCAAGCTTTTATGTGTATGGTGAAACACCAAGGCTTTGGGTCTTTTTAAGTGGAATGGGAAAACAGAAATCAGCTCTTTTTCATTGTATGACAACACAAAATAAGTTTTCCTAAGTGGATCTGTGTTTAAAAATCACCCAGGGCAAAGCCTGCTGGCTTTCAGCTTCTGAAGCACATCCACAACTGTTGGGCTGTTAGACAGACGGCAGGTTTGCCAGAAGTCTTTTCTGCTTAAATTCCAAGTAGCTTTCTTACATGGTACATCTTCATACTTGGGCTGAAATGTGGGTGGGTGTGACAATGCCTTTTCTTTTCACACAGTGATCTCCAAATATACAAGTTAACAAGGCTTGAGCATAGTTCCTGCTGCATTCTAAGTTAGCACAGTATATGGTATTACAGGGTGTTTTCTGAGCAGCATGAGCTTTCTTTACCCTGATCTCCATGAGATTTAACAGGACTTTGAAGAGTGAGCATCCTCAACCATTCAGGTATGGAAACAGAGGAAGGAATAAGAAGTGCTCTTGCTAGATGCAGCACAAAAATAAAATTATATAAAGCAGGACTCCTGCTTCTCCTTTTCACCTGTATGTTTTTTGTGGTTCCAGCCATTTGTTTGCATTTGCTGTAATGGCATATGTGTCTTTGTAGTTATTTTGCAATAACAGTTAGACTTCATAATTTCCAGAACCTTAGCTTTTGTTTAAATACGTGGTAGAAGATTGGTCACTGCTGCTTTCTGGTGTTATAAAGCAGAAAAGAATGTGAATATGATTTCAGTCCAGTGTGAGGACACTGAGCTGTTGACTAAAGGATATTATGATAGCACAACTTTTTTCCCCTCTTCCTTGTATTGAGGAAACTGCTTCATGTATTTTTATCTTTGGCTGAAACTGATTTTCAGTGTTGAAGACTCACTCTGGTGGAAAGTTATGACATGACACCAATTTAAACAACCTCTAGTGTCAAGACTTGATGTGTTTGAAAAGAAAGCCTTGCCAGTTTCAGCTATGATAATTTTAGTATTGCTGTCCTATTTTTTACCCAAGAAGAATTGAGGAAGATGAAAAAATAAAGGATAGTGTTTGAGTTCTGGACCTGTAAGTTTTTCTGTCAGGCAAGTGGCTGCAGGTTGTGCAGCCAAACTCTTCCATAACAAAAGGTTGTTGTAATTCTTGCTTCTATTTAACTACTGTAAAGAAGAGAAGTGAAGTTTGAGTTTATTCAGTTCATTGGGTGGGCCCACACCCCCCTGGGATTGCAACGGCAAGAGGCTTTCAGTTGATTCCAGTTGCTACTATGAAGGAATTAAATTTAAAAGATAAGTGAAATTACAGGCACTTAACTGTAAGTATCCTGTGCGATGCACAGGGCTATGAATTAATATGAACAACACTTGGATGCCTGCATCTATCCATTTTACCAACTATTTTTTCCTATTTATTGGTAACTATTAAGGGTCCTGTTAAGTGCTAAGAGTAAATAAAAGGTAAAAACGGTAAACAAAAAGATAATGCATGTCTAAATACAAACTGTACAGCACCAATAACCTTTGAATAATGGTAAAAGAAGACATCTGAATTAATGATTTAGATAGTATCATAGAAAGACAACTTTTTAATTGCTTATCTCTCTAACACAGTTGGCTTCTAAAGTACTGACATCCTTCTGCCATTTGTAGTCTTTGGCGGTGTACAGCTCTGTCAGGTCAAGCTCTCCACCCTGCCAAAGTCAGTGACTAGGCTCCTGTCTGTGTTGCAAAGGCAATGTTTGGTTTTGATTGTGTGTGTGACTGTTGGACTGGCTTAAACAGCAGGTATGCAGTTCCTGAAAGAGGGAACAGCATTATCATCAAGAGTCCTACTGGCTGGATTCTAGATAATAACTTCATAGCAAAAATGTTCTGTAATTACAAGAGAGCAAAGAGAGCTCTGCCTTGCTGCTTGCCAAAGCTTCCCTCAAACTTAATACACATTTTTTCAAAAATTAAGCTTAATTTGAACCCACAGTAAAGAAACTTAAGCTATGTGTAGCAGTGCCACCTAGTGTAGTCTGTTAGTCTTCGGTTTTCAGAGTTGACAGAATTTTACTCCTGTTGTATCTTGAGTTTATAATGGTTTGGGAAAACAAACCTCTCTTTAGAATGTATCTTAAAGGTGATTATATTTAAATTTGGGCCAGATTATCTTCTTATGTGAAACAAGCTCTTACTTGATAGCTTTTCTCACTCTTCTTTGCACAATTAATGACAAAATATTTTGAAGTAATCCATGCACAACAGGTAAATTCCTTTTTGTCATGTTTAGCTTTCAAAATGAAATGGATGGGTAGGATGGAGCAGTGAATGGATAGTATTCTTTCTCAAGAAATATCAGTTTCGTATTGTGGGTATTCATTGAGGATCAATAATATTTTTGTAAAAATATTAATGGAATAAAGTAGCACTTATTGTGACCATAACTGGTAGAATTTTTGCCTGGCACTCTACATAAAACTTGATTTGGGAAGTGGAGGAGTAGAAATAAGGATTAGACTACAGACTTCAAACAGTAAATAGTTTAGCCTGTGTGAGAATTCTGAAGAGAAATAGGTTTAAACTTGCTGTGGCTCTTAACATATTGTTGTAATTTATAACTTGTAGCCTAACAGTTGTTATTGCTGTTAAGTTTTGGCTCCTAACTGGCCAAGAATAGTACCTACAAGTTTGAACCTTGTTATTTTGACAAATAAACAAAGCCATGAGTGGATCTTTCTTTTCACTGTAATAGCTCTAAAGATTGACTAATGAAATCTAGAGAAGTTTGTCTGGATTTTCACCAGTTTTAAGGAAACAAATTTAGTTCTGTGTACCTCTAACGGAGAGGAAGTTCACTAGCAGCTGGAGCTGCTGGGAGTTGCATGTTTTTTCTAGATTCCCAAAGGAAACACTGTCAGCCAAAGTTAGAAATGGCAGGAGGACAGAAAGCAAAAAGCGCAACTGCTGGATTGTACATACTTAAGATTTGTGTTGCTTTGCTTTCCAACTTAGCTGTGGAAACTCTTTTCCAGTTAAGAATTGTTTATCTAGTGTTGTCTAGTTAAATACACAGAGACACTTCTGAGGCCACCCATGGAACTTGAAAAGTCATGTCTTAAGTTCAGGTGTGCAAATATGCCTCCTTTGTCTGCTGATTCCAGACGTGAGAGGAGGAGAACTCTGCCAACGGGATCTTTAAAGGAAAGATTTATGTGGAAGAATAGTACTGAGTGGAGAATTTACAGCATATTGATCCTCGGGAGCTTAGGATGTTGTGCTGTACAAACAACAAACTGCTCAAAGATATCTCCATATAATACTGTCTTTGAGTCCTTTCTTTGAAGGGGAAATGAGACTGTGACTACTCCAGTGCCAAGGCTCAACATCACTGATACAGGCATGGTCAAAACTAAGTGAGCAGATATAACCAACGCTGTCTTGTACATGGCCATCTTGCACGTTTCTCAAGAAATTTGGACTGTGAACTTGAAAATTGGGGAGCTCCCTAGACTGTTTTTATTCTTAATAGATGATGAGACAAATATGTTCACAGTACTTCTCTATCCACAAGGGCTTTCTAGTATTATGAGCCCAAAAAATAGATGACCAAGTTCTGAAGTTCAACACTTAGCATAGTTGTCAGTGTCTGAAAACCAAAGCGAATGGTCCTTTGAGGCTACACTCATTTATTTATTTTATAAATTTATAAACTTATAAATGTACATTTTAAGTTATACATGTTTATACACTTTTGGGAAAGAGAAACAACATTGTTCTGCTCTTGTAACTAATTTTTGCCTTTTGGAAATCTCATTTGTTAGCTCAGATACTTGGATAAAGCAGTTAAAGATTTTGACAGACTTCTCTTTGTTCTAGTTCAAATATTAAAGGAAGTGGTGAGAAAATTGGTAGATCACACTGAGTAGGCAAGCAACTGTAACATAGTCTCTAATTTCTTATTTGAAATACTTGTAATTTCCCGTATGAAACGGGGATGGGGGATTTTCTGGAAGAAAACTGTTTCCTATTCAAAAAGTCATTCTGCAAACAGCCATTTTCTCAGTCTTAAAGATGCTGAGCTGTACTGCATTTTGATGATGATGGAGTAGGTGATAGCGTTGTTCAGTCCATGCCATATTTTATTCTATTGTAGTATAAAATCTGAAAGCTTCTCTAGATTATTAATAAAAATCCTAGACGTGGTATCCCTGGTACTTTATAAAGAAGTTAAGGTTTCATACCGAATAAGGCTGGAAAATGTCTTAAGTGGAAGACCAGATTTTGTTCACGCACTTGTAAGCAATGCAAATGCAATTGGAAAACTAGACTAACGTGTACAGCAAAAGACAAATATTCTCTGCCTCTCTGCAGCAGAAATGGGCATGAAGAAATGGGCAGTGCCAGTACCTAGAATGCACCTCTTTCCTCTGGCCACATTTGTTTTTTCCTCTGGCTGATGCTTTGATAAGAAACGGCTATAATAAGACCTCATGCTGACTTCAGAGGGAGCTAACACAATCCATGTCCTTGGCTGATCTCCTGTTGCCCCAGCTGGGCTGTGACCTGAACAATTTGACTGTTTCATTTTTTCAGAGTGAGCCTAGCTACGGCATTGGTGCTAGGACTGTGGATAGACTTAGCTGTGCATTGGCTTGAGCATCAGTGTTGCCTAGACATAAAAAGAGCAGAATGAGGTGAAGCTGGATAATTCCTCTCTCTGAGTTGGCATTACTTGCTTTCCATGATACCAGTGAGCTTTAAACTGCCTAACTAGGACATGGCTGTGCTTTGATTTTTATTTTTTTTTTTGGCATTACCATACCCTTAGTCACAGCATCTTACTTTGAGATGCTGCTATGCATTCCAATTGGGTGTAATTTAACATTTAGATTTTTAGCAAAATGTAACATCCCTAGAGGCTTTAGAGTTTGAAGGCTTTTTTTATTAAAGAATGCTGATGCCAGTCAAGCAGTATTTTCCCAGGCTGTCTGCTGCTGATGCAAAGTGGCCCACTCAGTTTGCACATAGCATAGAGTAATGCCCTGCTGAAGGAATTGCACAATTCAATGGCAGAGACTGAGGAGCACTTTGATTATTAGTCATCTATGTAATTGTAATGGGAAGTATTTAATCTTGGCTGCTAGTCCAAGGAAACATAAAAAAACCACACCACCCAAAATACCACCACTCCCACACAGAGAAACCCAGTTATGATATTGATAGAGTAGACAGGGTGAAAGTCTTTTGACTGCTCTATCATGAATGGGTAACAGAACTGCATTTCCACTTTTTAAGTTAGACAAGCACAGCTGAGTTTATTATTCTGAGTACAGAAGTCAACACACTTGACATTTCTGGAAAACATTCAAGGATTTGTGCAAAAGGGTTTAAAATGAAATATGCTGTTTGTTAAAAGAAGCCTAGTCCAGTTCCCTCTGGAGCCAACAGTCCAGAGCAGTGGAAGCCAAGCCAGTGTTACTGCGAGGGGAAATCTAAGTAACAGAAATGCATGGGGAGGATTTTCTCATGTGATACAATGAGAAACATCTGTGAATAAAAAAGACTTCAATGCAGACTCTTAATCATTAAGAAATGTTGATGCATAGTCCCTCTGTAAAGTAGGTGTTACCTTATGTCCTGGAAAACAGAGTCCAGGCACTGAATAGTACAGCAGCGATGGAAAGTAACTCCCACTGTTTGTTCTGATAGTTTAACCACAAGTGCAGTTCCTGTCAGTAGAAATTTTTTCTGAAAAAGTGCAACTTTGTCAAAATGTGTGTAAGATATAGAGTAAAAAGAGAAAAGGAATGGAAAATAATGGAAAGTACATAATAGCACTCAAGTATTTGGCTTGTTTCACTTGTCCTGATAGTGTATTTATGCTAGTAGAGGTGGGTAAATGTAGTTGAGTCTTATGAGACTATCTATGGTCGCTCCAAAGTTTTGGCAGTTCTCCTTAGATCTTCACTCAGTCGGTTATTTGCCTCATATCTGACAGGAGACATGAAGTATTTCTGTGGGAAGTTAATTTTAATTTTCATGAAAAAAATAATAGGATTTGGACTTGAACTTTTTGCCACAGTGGCAGAGAGCCATGAAATCAATTTTGTTAGCGTTTACAGGAAACATGAGTGAGTGTGGTGACAGAAGTATGCTCAAGCCCTGATGAAGTTGGGAATTTTCATATCTTTTGTTTTTTGTCTTACATCATTAAAAACACTGGCAAGATATACATAAAGAGGACTCCCCTTCAGTATATAACATCAGAAATCTTCCAATGGGTGAAGTTATCTGCATTTAAAAAAGCAAACAAACCTATATAGAAATGTATATTAAAAATGAGATTTCCCTAAATCACAAATAGGATGCATATGTTTGTTAATGATGAAAATTAATCCGGTAAAGATGACTAATCTAGGAGAGTGTTTTCCTCAGGTAGTGAATGGCTGCATTTGCCTTTTTGAGTAACTTGTTGAGAAGCAGCAAGAATATCTTCTGAATGTTAGATAAATCTACAATGGATTAGAGCAGAAAAATAACTTAAGGAGTTTTTATTTTTCTGACTCTCAATACTTCTGGACAATGTGACAAGGTAAGTTTGGGAATTTTCACAACTCTTCTGTTGTAAATTTTTTAGTTAGTAAAATTCCTCTAATAGGATTCTCTTCAAGCTCTACAGTTTAAAATGCAAGTAGTTCATGGCTTTTTAAGAAGGTAATGCAATAAAAAAATGCTTCTGTCTTCATGTGTACTTAAGGAAGTAATAGCAAAGTAACTGAGGTTTTGAACTTTGATTCTTGTTTCTGTTTGTTGTTCTAAGTTGACCAGTCAGTGAATAGTTTAAGTTCATTATGCTGATGTATGAGATGTGTTGAGAAACTCTTGGTGTAGTTTTTGAAATGAGGGCCTGAGAACTTCTCACATTTCATCATTCCTTCCCAAGACAGAGCAGTGGCAAGAAGTTACACAGAAAGTTACTAGTAGCCTCTTGTTCAACCTGAATGCATTCAAGTTCCAACAGCACTGATACTGCTGGAACTCATCTGTATTTCTGTTTTATGGCAATCCTGTGACCTGTGCTGGTTCGCTGGTTATTCTGAGAGTGCTCAGTCTGGGCTATTTGGGATCATTAACAGATCTTAATAAGTTAACATGAAACCAGTGTTCAGTGTTCAAATGATCTAGGACATGAAGGGAAATAAAAGATAAATTATCGGTAACTAGTCTCCATTGCACAGCAGACTTGAAAATCAAACTACACTTTGACTGGGGGATTTGATTTATTTTTTTTCTTTGCGGAGGGGGTTGTCTTTTGCTTTAATTACATCTTAGAAGAATTAAATCTGTGGTTAATCAAAAGAAGCAGATGGCTGGTGTTATAGTACTAAGTCTTTTTTTTTTGCAGTTCATTAATGAATATAATGAACTAAGATTTGCATGTGCTGGGAAAGAGAAAATGTAGGAACTGTAGTACAAGTGCATCTTTACAGTCTTACTTCCACTTTTCTCTCTTTACAGTCCTGTGTGATAGGACTGATTCTAAAGCCTCAAGCTAAAAGGTTATGTTTCACTTCTGTGTGGGTGTGGAAGGACCTTGACTACCAAAGAGAGCATCTAGGATGTAGTGATGGTTTACAGGGGATCGCTGGTAGAACAGAGATGATGCCAATTGGATTCATGCACTCAAGATTGTTTTGCAATCAAGTCATTGTCTGAGCCTTCTGATTTAGGCTAGAAGAGTTTGGCTAGACTTCATGAAAAATCAGAAATTGTCCCTATTGCCTTGCAAATCCTTGGGAAGACTTTGCTTAAAGACACATGCAATTGGAATTATGCCAACTAATGAAATTAAAGACTATGTGAAATGGAAACAGGGAGACTACTGTATATGTGCTCCTATCCAGCAATCTTCTTATCAGATGTAACCACCACTAGAGTTTCTGACAAGTCCTGCCTGCTTTACAGCCTAACAAAAGAAACTTTTTAACAAGTATCTCATATTTAGACATCCGCCATTTTCCTGCATAAGTAGGAAGATGGAAGCTTATAATACTCCCATGGGAAATGTCACCAGAAGTGCCACAATTGCTACCAAAGTATTAAAATGTTTTATCTGATTTAAAGAAGAAATTTAAATATAAATCATGCTATATTGCTCAGCAGAATGAAGCTGTGATGGAACTAATAGCTTAAAATAAATCAAGTTGCTCACAGTAATTACCCAGACAGTTTACTGTCTGTGCAAATGCACAGTCCAGGGCCTGCAGCAGCATCTTGCATTACTTTTGTTTCCCCTCTCTCCCTGCTCTCTTCTGTAAAAAATGAATTCTAACTTTGACAAACTGCTTCCATATCTTATTTTTAGCTTTAAACACTCAATTAAATTAAAAATGTGTTTTTAATACAATACTTAAATTCAGGAGCTAAAAGGAATGAGTGATTTTGCTTTCATCAGCATAGTAAATTACTTTTTCATTTCTGTATTACTTATCTTTCAGATTTTATAGTTGAAGTAGAATTTTGTAATCTGATTAATGAAATCAAGGCAGCATACTTAGTGTACAGTAACTTCTTCCAGATGATACGTGCTTTAATGAACTGGTTAGTGGTGACTCATTCCTCTGCCAGATTCCTTTGCCACTGGCTCTCTGTTGTTGTTGAGCAAGAAAAAAATAATGCAGTGGTCTGGATACCAGAGTCTTTGGAGAATAGCAAATGGAGACTATGCAAGAGTGTCCAAGTGAGAACTGAGGGTAGAGGCCAGAGAAAAAGCTCCAAAAGCAACTGAACTAGTAATTGAGAAAGAGCACAATAAACTCTTAAATAAATCACTGTTGGCAAGGTACCTGAATGGGACTCTGAACTGCAATTTTTAAAAACATAATGCTTTAAACATAGATGTATCAATCTTTGTGACTCCATTGTCAAAATAAATGAGACATTCATAACCTGCATGTTGTAAAGGAAAAGTCAGCCAGTTGCCAGTGAAAACAAATTGCAGTGCAGTGAGATAAAACCCCTAAACTCAGCACTCCCTCTCATTAAGATTAATTAGTTACCATAAAAAAAAAATCAGAGAACAATGTGCATAGGCTCACTTAGGTCTCCAGGGCACATGGGAAGATTAGTGGCATATATTAAGTTTAATAATTTTAATTGAGCAAGAAAGAATGTTCTTTTCTTTATCAAAACGGTGATCCACCCCTTTCTTTACATGATGTCTCTCCACGGACTCTTCAGCAGTTTCTTCCATCAGTCCTGTTCCACCTCCACTAAGGAAAAGATGAGTCTCATTCCTGTCTCTCTTCTAGCATGTAGCTGGAGCAGATAGTTCTCGTATTGCAGCCAGTAGGCAGATCACATTCTCCCAATATAACTTTAAAATCCACTAGTGTGCATCCAGTGCTTTTGGACTATTGTGGGTGGAAGCTGCTATGTACCAACAAGAATCCAATTAATTTCTGTGTCAGGTTTTTTAAGTTGTTATAACATCAGTAGATCAAAGTATTGCTTATTCTTCCTATCTCTTGCCAGGTACTTAGTTAAGGGAATAGAAATTATCAATATTTTAAAACTTCATACTTATGTGCTTCTTCATTAATAAACTAGTAAATGTACTCTTCTACCAAGTGATATGGCTCATTACAAAGATATACGTTCTTCTGCAATCTATGTATGCATACAAAAATAAATTTTCATTATCATATGGAAGCACTATGCAATCTTAGCCAAAGTCTGTCTTCCATGAATGGGTGACTCCAAGGAACACTTGGCTTCTGTGTACTATTCTCTGTATTGGCTTCCCTTGAACACAAAAGGCCAAAGACCTATGTGATGACGTTCCACAGGGTTAGTCTTAAGTGCCTGAATGTTCAAAGCTCCGTGATGGCTGCACTCCGCTGGAACTAAGGAACTGCCAGCCAGTGTGGGAAATGTGAAGTTGAGGAAGTGACTTTTCCAAGAACAGACTTAATTTGTGAATAAGGGAAAAGCGACTGGTTGTGTAGCTTTCAGTGACAGTTTGAAAATTAATATAAAATTTATTTCTGTCACTTTCAAATAGAAGGTTTTTTGTAGATGCTAACTAAACACAGCAGAATTGTCCCCAGCATCTAATAAAAGTTGATTATGCTGCTTTAGGTAATTGAATATATCTTAACTTCTGTTCATTTAATACAAGATGTGCTGGGAAGAATAGTTTAATAGGGAGTAACACTAACATTAAAGTGTATTAGTAGGGAATAATACACTTAGCCACAGTATTTAATGTTGAATTTTAGGTGGTTTATTTCTTTAGTTTTAATTGGTTTATGTTTTTCTTGACCTAGCTAGTGTTATCGTCGTTCTCTAAAACAGTATCTGATTATGCAAACACTAGGAATGGCTTTTAGATGAATGAAAAAAAAACCCAGGTGTACAAAATATGACCAAAAAGCTGTAAATATTTCATGAAAGGCAGATGAGGTTCAGCTAGAGTTGTTAAGAAACCAAGCCATCATAGCATTAAAAATACATAGCTGTGTATGTTCTAGTTAAACAGCATCTGAAGTGTTCCGTTTGTAGGGAGTTGTCTGCTTGTCAGCAATGGATGTATAACTGCGCTGTGTAAATGAAATCAGATGGAACAAGGCGCAGTGGCTGAAGTTATCTTAGACTTGCTGAACTGGAGTATGTTTTGACCAAGAAAAGAAGAAAAATCTTTCAGGTGAATGAAGCACACTCACACTTATGGGATTAGAGGTATAGATGGAAAGTACCTCTGGCCCAACCTTTTCTGTGAAGCAGGGCTATTGCTGTTGTTAGATCAGATCAGCTGTAGCAGAGTCTTGGAAACATCTCCATCATCTCCGAAGATGGAGATGTTTCTCCTCTCCCTCCACAGGAAAATAGATGGCCCTGCTTGAGCAGAGGGGGACTGGAGCAGATGACCTCCAAAGATCCCTTCCAACCTCAACCATTCTGTGATGGAGGAAAGTGGAACACACCTTAATTGAAGGCTCTTTCCCTAAATGTTAGGGAGGGAACACATGTTCATAACCAAGTGTATCATCTGTATGATTAATGTTGTATAGTGACCTCTCTGAAGATGTTATGACATACTAAAATGTGGTCAGTTAAAGAGTAGGTATAGTAGTGTTGCTTCTGAGATGTGACTTAAAGTACTGTATGATCCCTGGAGGAATGTTATCCTTCTTGATGATCACTTAAGCTAAAAGAATGTACAAAGACAGACTGTGAAGTCATAAAATCACCCAAACAGAGAAAATATTAATGTCATCCAAGCTGGGAACAAAAATAAGGGGAGAAAAATGGATGTTGCGTGAAGGGAGTGGTAGCTTCATCTCTGAGAGATCTCGGCAGAGCTAACTCTCTAGTACCACAATAATATGAGGTTATTTCTGAAAGTCAAAACTTGGGACTCAGCGCAACTACATCACATCTTCTCCCATATCTGATCCTGGGACATGACTCAGAAAAGTCTTAAGACAGCTATGAGAGTTGAGCTGTTTCAAGTATGTTCTGTGTCTTGTTGGTTTGTTTTTGATAACTTTTTATTTCCTATTTCATAATCAAGAATGTAACCCTCTGCTAGACTAAACTTATATGCCTTTTTGGATTTGTCTAGTATTAATGATAGCCTCACACAGTTCTGCCAAGTATAAAGCATCTTGTATTTTTCCCAAAATAGCTATATTTCTTACAGTGTCATAGACAACCTGAAATCCAGAAAAGGTTCAGGAAATTAATTCAGGGTGACTTTCCCATCAAGCTCCAGAGATTGACTTGATAGTTAATATAACCAGCGGTTGAACGTGAGAGAGAAATACTAGCCAGTAAACGTTATCTGACAATGACCAGGCAGAATACAGTTCCTCTGACTACACCACTTCATATATTTCGTACAGTCCAATTTCTGCTACATTGTGTAAACCCCAGGACTGGCAACAGTGTGCAGAAGGGGAGTAGTTGTTTCCATTTCTTATTTCCAAAGACTCTTCAGAAGATGCTGCAATACCTTTGCCTGATCTTCTAATCTGCAATTTCTCTACCAACACAAATCCTGATGTACAGGGAGCAGCATTCAGTAATTTAGGGGATCCAAAGGGAGAAGCTAAGATTGCAGAAGTATTAGGTTATAGGATTTGTCAACAAAAAAGTAGGCCAGTCGTCATAGCCTGTCAGTATAGGCTGCTGAAGAGGCTTTATTTGGTTATCTAATGAGTATATGTGTAACTGTACCACTGACAGTGGTATCTTGAGGCTGATTTTGATTTAAGGTTCTTCCAGTGGAAAAATAAAAGATCTAAGAGGTTGGTTAGCTTGACAGACTATGTTTAAGTGATGTGCTGTTAGGATTTGAATAGGAGTATATAGGTAATATGCTAATGTAGACTGCTTTGCCTGAAGCCTTCTAGTGATAGGTACTGACTCACTGTCTCATCATGCTGTTAGCAAGGACACAAGAATGCCATGTTTCTCACCAAACTTTTGTATATCTAGCAAGGGTCAGCTTGCAAGCAGCTTTTACCAAAGGGAGTATAGGTAAGAGTAAGTTTACTTGCAGTGGGTTGGTAAACAGGAAGGAGAAAACCCTTGCTTAAGAAAGGGTAACTTCAGGCATGCCAAGATCTGTGAAGCTTCAGATCTGGAAGACACAAGTCGACCCCAAATATTATAAGGGGATGGATTCCTGATATGCTTGGTGTGTAAGAATTGCTTTTTAAGCACAATCCAGGGACTGTCCATAATACTGCTTTGACAAACTGGACACCTCACTTTAGGACTGTATGTGTTAGCAAAAGCAATTCTACTTAAAATATATCTAGATTAAGTTGCACTGCTGCTTTTCCAGGCTGATGACATCCAACGGACACAGATAACCAGTGCCACTTGGCAGAAAGTTGACACTGACATCTGGGAGAGGGGGCAATGCTACAGGCAAATGCAGACAGAGGTCTCTTCAGCAACTGGCTTGCCTGACCTGGCTGCTGCTGTGGGAGTGCAGACCTGACAGGTTCCTAAGCAGGCTCCCTGCTGAAGCACAAACCTGCTATTACCCAGAGCTCGGCATTTCACCTGTGAGCATGACCTAGTAGCAGTCCTGTGGGCAGAGCTGGAGGCAGAGGACATCACAAGCCCAAGCCTCAGGAGATAGGGAAAGCTGCCAGGTGCTCGCTGCTGCTTGCTCACTGGTGAGTCATGGCTGGAGGCTGTCCTCAGGCTGGCAGGGCTGCATGCTCTTCCAGTTTGGTCTGAGGGCAGCCCCAAGTAGAGAACTTAAGGGCAATAACTACTAATTTTTTTTTTTCCTTTTTTGTAAGCTTTTAATGCTCTGTGTTTGGGGCTTCCATTTTATTTTCAATTCTGGTTTTCTTGGTGTAAGTAAAATATTTCTCTTCTTCCTACTTTCCATCTCATGAATTAAGCATCATCTTTTGTAACAAAGCTAATATCCAGTTGTAAATTAAGATGATATTTGGATAACAGTCAACAGGAAGTGCGTTCTTCTTTCTGAAATGAGTAAGACTTTGGGAATTTTTGGGGGGCAGGGGATTGTGGAACAAGATCCCAGTTAGTGGAAGGTGTGAAAAGAACACTACATGGTTTAACCTGTTTTAGTTGTGAGTCTTTCCTAAAAATAACCAGTTGTTAACAGGAAATAATATTTGACAAAACAATAACAGTATACATGGTATAGTAGTCAAACTTGAATCTAACCTCAGGGTCCTGTCTGAGTGAGAAATAAGACATTGTTTTGAACCTTAGGCGTTAATACTTTCAGCTCTGCTAATGTCAACCCATACTTTCAGCTGGGTTATTATCAACAGAGTCAAAGCAGGCGTAGGACCTACAAGGACATTCTGAAATAAACAGAATTTAGCCAGTGTGAACCAGGAAGGGGGAGGAGAGGCTTTGGTTCTTTGTGAAATGCTGAGCTGTATTAACTGCCCCAAGGTATAAGGCTCCATCATCTCTAATAAAATTAACACAGGTAGTAATTGGTTAGATATGTAGCTCCTGCAGTGGAATGCGTATGTAGCAAACTGAAGTAGAATGGATGTTTTGGCTTGGATTCCTTCAGAGGAATGCAAACTTAAATGGGGGCGGGGGGGGAGAAGGAATTAAATAGCAGTACCTAGGTTTCATTTTCCTTTTGCTGAAAGCCTTTAGCAAAAGACTGGAAAAGTTTTGCCTCATGAGGCTGTGATCTGTGCTCTAGACTGAGTAATGCTTGTTGCTGTGCTTGCTTGTTGTTTTCTAAACTAATAGTATGAAATGTCTTTGTTCGGAAGGTTCTAATATGCCTTATAAATGGAACCTTAGCCAGTGGTGCCAAGGAAAAGGCAGAGCAGAAGCCTCCTGGGGTGTCAAGCAGGTGTATATAGGTGCTAAATGGTCAGCATGCAATCTGAGCATGTAATTTCGGGATATTAAAGATCTTAAAACTGAGGCTTAGCTCTCCTTTGTGTTCTTGGAAGGCAGGATATCATTAACCTAAATGCACTCACTGCTTTGCTAGCAGAGTTAGCCTTATGGCTGTGCTTTTCAGTACCCAAGCAGGTAAGTTTCTTTTCTTCTGCTCATGGCAGTGTGAAACAACTTTAAACACAGTCACCTCCTGTCACTTTCTAACTGTGACATTCATTGTTTTGCATTCAATGAAGCTTGTGTTGAGCCTGTGCTCATTCTTTGGGCACATATATAGCTGAAGACATAGCATAGGAGTGTATATTTTTTTTTTCTTTGAACAGTTCATTTGTATTTTCTTCATATTCTTATTTTGAATGAAAATTAAAGCATACAGTCAGATCACATTTGTGGTTTAAAATTAGAAATTCTAGAATAGTGCTGTAGAAATCAAATGGCTTGACATGATTTTACTGGTGTATGTATAGTGGAATATCTTCTGTCCCTCCAGTCTGAGACAGAATTAAGTGGCTGAAATAATAAAAACTTTAAAATCCTCAATGAAACACGTTATACAATGTTTCATGATACAAATGGGATGTTATAATAATTATTTAAAAGTAGATAAAGAATGAGTGAGGATTGGCAGGTGCAATATTCTATTGTATATTAGCTCAGTCAAAATCCTATAAATCTTGTTTTTATTCTACTGAAAGATCATTTTTTTAAAATGTGTCTGGGGGTTGTCTCTTTCCCCTAGCCAACAGATGACAAGCAGCTCTTGGAATTTCCGTGTGCAGTGCTAGATATTTTTCTGTCACTACTTTTGTCTCGTTTACTTAACCTGAAAAAGAACCCGCATCTCACTGCGTACAAGTAACCTAGTAGCATAGCTGTTGTCAGTTTGAAGTTAGGCTATAATAATAATTGAATGCAAAGATGGGGAGATAAAATATGTAGTGAGTAGAAGGAAATCAAATGAAGAAAGGAAAAGAACCGGGCAGAGAACCTGTTGCACCCTTCTGCGTGTAAATCAGATTATTGGGGAGGCAGTGAGACTCTTCCCTGGTGTGTGACAGTCGATTAGAAATTCGTAAGTATTAGAAGAGTAACTTGCTCAGTCTTGGGTAACTGCTCTCTCTTGGAAGAGAAGTAATCTACTCAGGAAAAGGAAACTTGACTTTTATTTGTAATTGCTTTTGGTTTTAACCGATGGTAGCTGTTAACATCGGTGTCCTCAGGCTCTGACAGTCCATTAAAGAGCTCAGAGGAATGGCTAACATGGAATTGCAGCTGGGAGGAGCGTGTGGCAAGACAGTGCGGGCTGCCAAACAGCGTGTAATATCATTAGTGCAGCAGCTTCCACAGATCTGCACTGCGTTCTGAAACAGACCCTTCAAAACAAATTTTAACCCTTGTTATAGATCAGAAGTAGAAATGTGGACAAATGAGAGCTTTTATTTTGCTTTCCAGCTGAAAGTATCATCTCAGAAATTCAGTGGCTCATAATATTTAGGAGATTTCATACTTTTTAGTAATGTGA
>NW_010306169.1:37943-45504 GCF_000700745.2 Antrostomus carolinensis
TTCTACAGCTGAGCTACCTAAGTTTCCAAGACAGATCAAGTCTTAAAGACAGCATTGATGGCCTGTTAAATCCAGTTTGATAGTGGTTAAAATATGAAACTACCTGCAAAAACAAAATATTAATTCTTCCTCCTACATCTCTTCTCAGTTCTGGATTGCAAGACAGCCAAAAAAGCATTCCCAAGAGCTCTCCTCAAAGTTGGAGTGATTTGTAAACCTGTTTTAACTTCTTTAAGAGGTTTAAAATAACTTTTGAGACTATGCATCTGCCAAAGAATACATTGTGATGGTTCAAATAATGTGTTTTTTTAAAAAAGTTAATGTTTTGTTTATCTTGCATGTGCATCTTTTATATTTGAGGAAGGAGTTAGAAAGCAATACTGTGGCTACTTTATATGGGAACTGGCTTTGGAGTACCTGTATTTACCATTGCAGGAAGCCAAATACTAGGAAAACTAAAAACAGAAAATTGGGATTTTCATTATAGACAGGATAGTAATTAGACATTTTATGCTGGTTTAGTGTTAAGTTTTCCTTCTGAGGGGAATTTGATTCCTGAGGGTATCTGCGAGCACAGAAAGAAATTAGGTCCCCCAAGGGGACTCTAGGATCTTTAAAGTGAGAACTGTAACTAACCTCCTGAGACAACTGAGATTGCTCTAATGGGCCATTACCAGTGCTACCGTACCGCAGTTTTTCAGCAATATAAACTCCAGTTTTGACTGAAGATAGGGGAAAGTGGGAGAATAAGAATGTGGTTTATCATATGGGATAAATTTGGTCTGGGAGGACTTGCATGTGCCTCCCAACCTGCCAGTTTAATGTCTAACTACAGTGTGTGTATTTATGCAGTTTTAATAAAAAAACCCCTATATTCCATGCTTTTGAAGAGCTATTGTGCCTTTGATCTACCTGCTTTTGTCTGTGTGAAGATGGATGTGTGGACTTGTTCCTTTCTATGCTGCTTCCTTGAAAAACTGTGCGTGCAGCCCATGCACATGCTGGCCTTGCTGAGAGGAGGAAGAGAGGCAGAGCAGTCTGTCTCTCAGAAACTTAGCTCCTGTCTGTCTCTCTTTTCCCACCCAAAAGACTTTGTAGATAAATAACTATGTAGCTCCTACTGTACCTGCCTTTACTCCTGATAATTCTAGAAGAGAAAAAGGACTAATTGTATGTTGAACATTTCCTATAGTTTGGTTTCATTAGGAAGACTGTAGAATTATCTCAGTTGGTATTCATTCATGGTCTAAGTGACAGTGTTTGTGGAAGTAATCTGCCTACTGACTTGTTCCAGGCAATGGTCATGTTTTATAGTGAACATAATTCAAAATTATTTAAGACTTAAACATTTTCTCTGTCTTTGGTACAAAGCCCTGCTTTACATTTGAATGTAGCAACATTTTAAAGGGAACTACAGTCCACTGTTAATTGGGCTCATTAGTGACAACAAATATGTAGGAGCTGGGGAGTGTGAATCAAGAGAGAACCCAGCAAATACATATAGAAATACTCTGGACCCATTTCTGCTCCTTTTCTCTAGGTTCAGCAGCAGTCCAGCCACTTGCATATCTCAAAGACCTGGGAAGTGTGGTGTAAATTAAAAAATAAGGCAGTAAAATGAGGTTGAAGCAACGGATGTAGTTGATCCAGCATAACCAAATAATGAGCAATAAGCCCAACTGGACTCAAGCAGGCTCCTTATGTTGGCGTGTCCTTGCTGTGCTGCTGTTGGCTGGATGGTATCAAATCAATGTAGTTGGGTCTCTGTCCCACAAGTTTTATTAATCTGGGCAGCCTTACTAGGGAAGGTTTGGGTTCTTTTGGTGGTGGTTGTTTTTTTGTGTGTGGTGTTGTGGGGGTTTTTTAATGAGCGTCTTGGATGTTATGCTGTACTCTTATGTTTTCAAAATGGCGATAATAAAGGAAAGTACAATTAGTTCATGGAGTGTGTACGCTATCCACTTTCCTTCTTAAGCCTGTGAGAACAGATAAAAGGCTTTTCTAAACTATCAATGGATTTGTTTGCCAGATGCTTTCCAGATGAGTACAGTGAGGGTGGAGAAAGGACTTTTGGTTCAACACAACTCCTTTGATTCCTCTCATATTTCTTTCAAAACAAGCTTTTGTTTGTTTTTTAAGGAACAGAAAAAAAAAATCTTGGCAAGTAGAAGGATTTTTAGGGGGAAGATTAGTTTAAGTAGTATTGCATAGAAACACCGGGTAACTTTAGTCCTAGAGAGATGGAAGAAATTCCTCAAGGCTTTTTTAGATTCTCAGAAGGATTTTATTTTTAAAATAAATGGGTGTTAGCTTTGCTAATATTGAGGAATGTTCTGTATGTGAGAAGTCTGAAAATAATAAAATTGGTATTTTATTTACTTGTATCACTTTTTTTTTCCTGTGTACAGTATGTAAGAGGCCACTTGTTCAGTGCACTCTGGGAAGCAAAAATAGAAACAAGCTACTACTTTGTTTTCTGTTTACACCCTGACATTTCTAAACAAGAGAAGAATGCAGAGCACTCTTGTAGAAGAGATTTTCTCCTGGTTTTGCAAGAAATAACAAATGAGAAGTTTGACTATGATGATTTTGATTTGGCAATTAAATGGCTTATGAAAAATATTCAGAACAATTAGAAATGCCTCGGGAGTTGGATATATAAATCTCAGACTGTGTTTCTTTCTGAAGAAAGAAATATCACTCACATTTGCTGTGTGTGACAAACTACTTCAGCATTTGGGCTACTGATGAACTACAGTACATAAATCATAAAGATTGAAGGGTCTGATGGATAAAAGAACAGTTAAAGAAGCTATTGACTGTTCATTATTGTCATTCATGAAAGTGGAGCATATTTAAACAAACGAACCAAACAAAAAAGCCACCTTCTTCCTGTATAAGCTTATTCTGAGCTTGTTCACAGGTTTGTTGCTGAAGGCCTTTAACAACAGTAGAATAGGACTTTCCATCACAAAAGCGTGCATCCATAGCCATGGCACTGGAGCCTGTTGCATCCAGAATCAATATTCAGCAGACTTCTATAAGCAGCGGTTGGTTGACATAAAAAAATCTTGGTGAGTGATTCTCAGTGATGAGCTGTCAGTGTTGTTTCCTTCTGCTCACAAGGAAAAGTTATATGTTTCTTTTTAGAAACTGTACTTTGTATGATTGACCGAGTATATTATCCAGATCTTCAGCTTCAATGTGCCTATGGAAGAGCTTAAAATTAGCATTTGGCTGGAACTGTAAACTTGAAAGTTTGGTATAGCCTGATTGTTTTGCTGTGAGGAAACTGGCAAAAATAATTCAAATGTTGGTTTCTCTTCAACTTACTTCCCCTAAGTCTTTCCAAAGGACAGACTAGTACCTCTATAGTGGCCTGGGACAGAACTGTAAAACACCTTGTCACAAAGAATCATGGGCTAAGACCATGATCTGCTGTTTACTGTACAGAAGCAGGCAAGTAAGGGAACAGGGTGAAGATAAAGCACATAGGGTTTTGCAGTGAGAATGTTTAGCATAATGTATACCACAGACTGAATTGCAGGTCTGTAATATCTCATTGTCGGTGCCCAAGACTGAAAAATCAGTATATTTACACTGTAGCTAATGCCGTTCATTGCAGTTCTTTCACTTCATTACTGAGACAAGTGGGAAAGCAAAGGTCACAACTTATTCCAAGTTACTCTTCTCATTTGGTGAGATGTGTTTCTCTCCTACCACTTGTCATCCAGAGGTAGCAGTGTACCCATTTTCTTCTCTCTTAAAAGCCATCTCAACACTTTCTGTGCTCTGGGTGGCAGTCACTGCTTGTTTTGCCAGGACCATATGCCAGGGAGCAGTGAAGTCAATGCATGGCTGCAAGTTAGTGATGGGGGGAAAAGTGTGTTTTCCTTGGATAGTGAAACTATTTGATTTGAGACTCTAAATATAACAGCCCACTGTTACATGACTAGGTCTCAGTCGTAGCAGCTGAGATACAATGAGCTTGCAGGAAGGTGCTTGTGAAAAGCTGTGGATGGGCAGTTCAGGTTTTGAGTCCACTTCAGTGTCATTAAGAAAATGGCAACTGCTGTTCTTTGGAGTATTAAAATAATTGGAGGCTGGGGTGGGGGGGAAATCCATGGCACTTCATATGTGTAACTTTAACAGCATTCTCTTGTAAGTCATAAAGACATTTGCAGAGCCAAATAATGTTACTTTTTATTATTTTTCACAGTCAAGTCAATCTTCCTTCAGGAAAAGGCCAGGTAATGTGGTGGCAAACACATTTTGTGTATCTAAGGTCCATAGCTGTGTCAGCACTGAATTCAGTGATCACTCTTCTGTGCCTTTTGAAGCTTTTGGTGCTTGGTAAAAGAAAACAGTAAGCCAGTGCTACTCTTGCATTTGAGCTGGAAAGAGATACTGATTCCAGTGAAAGGTGTCTTAGAGTAGGAAGGCTGTGTAGTTAAACTGTCTTTGGCCAACACTAGTAGTCTGTCTGTATTGGTGTTTTAAGACTTGTACACATCTGCTGCTATTGAATCATAAGAAGAGAACTTGACAGATTTAGAGGTATCTAAAGTGTGAAAACATAATCAGCAAACAAGGGAGGACTAGTTACTCAACCTCTTGAGGGACACTATAACCTGGATTCTAGCTATTTTGGAAATCAGTTTCGCCTGATTTGGGATAGTCTTCGGTCCTGCTATATGCATTTCTTCTAGTATTGGGCAGAAGTAAGTTAGTGTCTGGTCTGTTGAAAATTATTTGTGGCTTAGTGCCTCTCCTTTCAGTACTCACCACAGCTACATCATTTAGCTCTACGTGAATGTGTTCCTGATAGCTTGGTTTCAGAAACTCCAGTGTGTTCATGTTTTTCAAATGAAATATCAAGATTTCAGTTTGAAGACTAGCATTGAAAAATGAAAGTCATCTGAATTTGGAAGGAAAAGAAAAAAACAACCCCAAACCACTTGTTGCTGAGCTCTAATTTTTGGCCTGTTCTTGGAAAACAATTTTGTATAAACACAGTGCTACTGATGCAGGATTTAATTTGTTTCAATTTACTGCATATTTTATTTGTTGGGTTGGATTTTTTTAATTATAAATTATTTTGGAGGGTCTTTTTGTGGTTACTTACAAAGCTGAGAGTGTTGTAAAGTAGTTTTCCCAAACACACCCCAAGAGGAATGGTGAGAATAGGTGCTCTTCCTGATGCCTGATAGGATCACAGCATGCTTGTTAGCTCACGCTAGAATTGCAGTCTCTTCTTGGCTTCTCTAGAGTATCTGCAGGTGAGTCAGGAATCACATTGTGGGATAAAGCCTTCTCCCTCAAAGTAACAGCTAGCAGAGTTTTCCTCTAACTAGGAGAAGTACCAAACCAAGAACCAGCTGGTGTAAAAGGAGAAACTCTAAGAAACACTACAAGCTCCATTTCAGGCTTTTTAATAGAGAAAAAAAGAATGCAGAAGAGCAAAGAGCCTAACCCATCAAAACTGATAAAAGCAGATACAAAGGCAGGCTTGGACCTCTCTTGGGCTACTCCAGCCTTTGTGCTTCTGAGTTGGTGGAAAATTACTAGGAAAATGACTGTTCACTGCCATCCTTCCAGATTTTTTTCTGGAGTTCTTCTGAATCAAACAATCTCAGCTCAGAAAGAAAGAAGCTGTAAGGATAAAACTAACAAAGTTCCAGTGTGTACTGGGGAGGGTGCTGGTGGTATGGGGAAGAGGATGTGTATCATGATTCTAATTAAATGACTTCTATGCAGGTGCCCAAACCTGAAGAAAATCATTAATTCCAGAGGATGCATTCAGGCAACTCAACACTCAGTTACTTGACCAGTTGTTTCCACTGTGCCATGTCTGGTTGATCATATGCATTTCTTGTGCATGGGGGAGAAGCTGGATGGGTCCTTGCCCAGCAGCCCAACCAAGGAACTGGGAGCAGGAGACTAGCAGAGATGAGGGAGGGGGAGTGTGGCATCTGACTGTAAAAATCTTCATGTTAGCCAGCTCCTTACCTAATAATTCTTGTATTGCCTTCAACAGAGTTAATTCTCCATGAGTTATGAAGTGTTATACCAAAAATCCAGATAGGCTAGATCTTCTACATTTCCCGAGTTTAAAAGAAAGAAGCAAATGTTGTCCTCTTAGGTGAAGAGATCAGGTTACTGGATGCTTTCTGCCTGTGGTAAATCTGTATCATTTTTGTCCTCCTTTCAGTTGCACTCATATCTGTAGCTGTTCTTTTCTTTTGGAAGCTTGTGCTAAAGCCCTGAACACTGCTCATCTCAGAAAAACACATCTGTCATTGTCTCATCAGTTGTTCCCTCTTCCCCTCATCTGTGCCTTGAATACTCCTCAGTTGGAGGCCTGCCTCTGCTTTGCTCAAGATACCAAACACCCTTGCCACCAGGCTCAGTGCCATGTGCAAGGACACTCTGCAAGACTGTGACAGGTCTAAATACAAAGTGATGGGCTTCAGTAAGTAAATCTGGCTGCATAAACTCAATTGCAAATGTTGTCATACTGAGAATAGTTCTTCTGCTGCTCTTGGAATATGGTAGATGAATGAATGTTAGCATACTGGAGATATCTACTAGTAATAAATCACAATGCTTAAATGTTTGTCTAGAACTTGAGGAGCTCTCCAATGCATAGCTATAACTTAACTGCCCCTGGGGAGAACCAGGTAGCAGTGCTTTTGCATAAGTGCTTTGAGTACAAAAAGTAATGTACCATTTAGGGCTGTCTGCTTGGCAAGTCTGTCAAACTTCCAGCAGAAATTGCAGATGAAGAAAAACTAATATTTTTCCACCCACCCACCCTTGGATGACTTGTTTAGCAGCAAAGCCTTGTACATCCCTTGCAGATTAACAAACAAGCCAAACCTGCTCAACGGTCTCCCACTGATACTCCTCTGCTAGGCCATGTTATTCCTGAGTTTTTACTTTGTATAGAGTTGTGACTTTAGTAAAGCACTACTGTTTGCTTAGATGCTTGTTGTCTGTTCAGTGTTCAGGACATGGGAAACCTCGGTTATGCCAAAAATCTTTAATAAAGTATTCAGAGTTCATCTTTAAAAGGCATTCATCCATCTAGCTCTAAACCCATACTCTCTCTGCTCAGAATAGCAAACATGAGGAGAAATATATTAACTGATACTTTTATTGGGCAAATCAATCTGTTCATGCTCAGTCCAACACACAAAACTAATTCTGCATGAAGTAACTTGTACAGATGAGCTCTTAGTTTTTTTTCTAGTAGACTTAAGGAATAAACTGAGCTTTAAGGCTCTGGAAGAGGGAGAAGTGTTTTGTGATGTGTGGTACGGGACATCCATTAGTAGTTAGTCATGAAACTTTTTTTTTTTTTTTGAACATGTGTTATATGTCATTTAATTTTCCTTAGCACCCTTGAGCCAATGTAGCTTGAGGTGGCACTTTCTAGTTACAAGTTTCATCTGGAAAGCTAATGATGCTTTGTGACTTGCCCTCTTCATAGGAGTACGTATGTCTTTGCAGATATTGTAGAGGCTGCACTGTGCCGACAGCATTTGTGACACTGACATCT
>NW_010306169.1:45554-58293 GCF_000700745.2 Antrostomus carolinensis
TCCTGTACGAAATGGAGGCACGATGGTGCCTTTTCTTTTGTGTTTTGGATGGCAGGAGGGAGGGGCCTGGCAAGGATTGTGCTCTCCCATATATGAGAAGGGTGAAGTGGGGACACTGAGCCTGAGCAAGCAGGGAGGCATAACAGTGGGAAGAGAAGCGCTTGTGTTGTAGCTCCCATGGAGAGGGGGCAGGGTAGGGTGCATGGGTAGTGGCACAGACTAGAGCTTTTTAGAGGCAGGTTAGAACAAGCAACTGCAGTTTCAGCAGCTAGTTCAACCAAACTAGACTGAACTGGCAAGAGCACAAGCCCAGTTCTGCAGTGGCTGCATGCATAACTGAGCTTTCTTAGGGGCTTCTCAGTGTTCAGGCATGGCTCTGTGAAACTCTAATGGTGTGCACAGGTATCTCCATGCCCTCCTAAACCCTGCAGGGAAAGCAGTTTCTTGTTCCTTCCTTCAAAGAGTTAGAGGTAGGATGTGTAGCAGCCACCACTAATTCCATTTTCATCTGAAAAGCCTTTCCCTGTTTGTTTCAGGTACATCACTGGTGATGACAATTTAGAAGTAAAAAACATTCATAACAAGTATCTACCATGGCTAGAACTGTTGAGCTGCCAATGCTGCCAAGCAGTTGTGGTATCTGAAGTAGCTAATGAAGTTAGCTGGCTTCCTGATAACAAAAGTTGTCCCTTTCAGCGCTGTTGTGGCTCACTCAAGTTTGTATTCTGCTAGGAGGGTGAAGAGAGGTTTCTTGTTGAAGTCTGTGCAGATCTTGTGCATTATGCGAAAGTTCATGAGCACATGTCTCCAGGTGCAGGTAATACCACTGTTCCTGCTTGGAGCCATCAGCAGTAGTAAAGCAAAAATTGCTGTGTTCTTCCAAATGAGATTTTTCTGGTGTCTCTTCGGCCACTTTTTGTACCTCTGCATAATTCTGCAACAGTAGTTAGAGTTGGCATAACTGAATTGTAAAAACTTTGTGATAACCAATGGGGGAAACTGTCAGCCACTGCAGATTCCTGAAGTACTCTGCACGGTGCTGTGCACTGTTAATGTTGACAGGCTACTGAAAAGTAGGGACCTGTACCTCAGCTTAACAATATGTATAGGTTGCTCGTAAGACAGACTGCAAAAAGCATATGCCAATAAAATGATTTGGGTATGTAAATATGGCTTTTAGCCAGTTAGCCAACATACCCCGTGATCTAGTAAAATGTGCAGAACACACAAAGGGTTATTGTGAGTAGTTCAGTTTGAATTCCACCTACTGGGTTTGGCCCACCAGCTGCTGTTCAGCCATTGACAGACCAGCCTTGTGGTTGCTGCCTCTCGTGCTCTCTCAATAAAGGATGTCTGACTGCACTCTGCAGCTGGCCCTTCCTGGTGGGATTAGGAATGGACCCTGGAACAAGGAACCTTGGGCCAGTGGAAGACAGCAGGATTGCTAGTGCCAGTTATGGGTTAGGATCTTTGAGGTCTAGAAAATGTTGATGCTGGAGGAGAGAGTGGCCAACAGGACAGATAGCTGCAGTATGGCTGAATGCTTTTGCTCCAGTCTGATGGAGGTAACGCAGCAACCATAGCAGCATGGAGCTCAGTTTTGACTTTAAAACATGTTAACCAAGAATTCTGTACACTTAATCAGCTCATTCCGTGGGCCTAATGAAGTCACACCAGCATCTGTAGTGCTGAAGTATCACAAACTGCCTGGACACAGGGACACAGGGCTGGATCAGAGCTCTCTCAGGACTGAGCAGCAGCACAGGCCTTCCCTGAGCTACCCAGGAGTGTCAGGATGTTCAGATCACCGTGCTTCTCTGCAGTGTGCACAAATGAACACAGGAGATGCAAATGAAACTCCTGAGACTATTTTCAGGTTCACCTTGTTCTGCTGTGTGGGATGTTTGTAAATGCTTGCTAGTTAAACACAGCTAGCAGTGCGTAGGAACACTGGGGGATCACGTACACATTTCTGGCATCGTGTCAGGCACTAGGAGAGCCAGAACTGAGACAGTTAGAGGTGGAGCTCTCTGAGATAGCTGCAAGTACAAGTTTCACAGACTTCTCTCAGAACATTGCCTGCAGGGCACAGATGTGATACGAGGGCATGAATACACTCCGCTCTTTGTTGCGTATTTGTAATAACGTGACTGGTTTTGTTTCTGAAACTGAGCTTTTAAAACAATGTTGCTTTTCCTCCTATATTCAGTAATTAGGCCGTAGCATACAGAGTGCCTAGGTTCTGCCTGAGCCCTGTGTCGGATGCCTGTTCAATAAACACTTTTCCTTCTTGCCTGCTGAAGCAAAGGACCAAACAGGGATGCGCAGGCCCCAAGGAGCATTTGGCAGGGGTTGTTGCAGGATGCCTGTGACAGGCAATCAACAGCATGCGGGATGGCTCTCATGACCATAACTGTGAAGTGTGGTTCTGTGCTGCTCAGTGTCACTGTAGCTCCCTGCTTTTGTGATGCCAGCTCCACTTGGTTGTGAAATAACTGTGATGGACTCCTAGGCTCTGGGGAGTAGGGGCCCACTGACACTCGTTGCCGCACCACCTTCCTGACCACGCTTTGCCTGTTGCCCTCTGACCTGGAGATTACTTTCACTGTTGTTTTTTGTTTGTTTAAAGCCTGGTTTTCATGTGCTGAATTTTCTTTTTGACTGTTCGTTTTACAACACTAAGAAATTTCCCACCAGGAAACAATCTCTGCCTTGTTTATTTAGACATATTTCCCTTCAGTTTTTTCCACTTTAAAAATTCCGGTTAATATTGGAAGCTTTGGTGATATACACACGCAGCCAACTGATAGGGGTCTCATTTGTATAGCATAGGTCTGCCTTATATTAAATACACCAGTTCAGCATGGGTATTTTATATAAGCTTGAATTTCTTTGCATTGGCAACCAATGAAGGACTGCCTTGGTGTTTATAAATACTGAGAGAAAATCCAAACAAAAGTTCCAACCACTGTGTTGTCTCCTCTACTTATTTGTCTAATATGGATACAGGAATGTTATCTGTGTTTTTAAAAATAAAAATGTAAGAGATCAAAGGACGTCATAGGAAGACTGGATAAACATTTATGGATTCCAGTTGAAAAATAACTAAAGCTATAAAGTCCAAATAGTTAGGGAGGGTCCTTCCTTCACCAAATAATCATTAGACCAGTCTGACCTGTATCTTATTCTCCTGACTAAGTTTTAATAGAGGGTTTGTTTTATAGCATGATTTTCAGCAGACATGAGACCAGAAAACAGATCTGAACTGGTAACACACATAATAAGAAGCCAGTGGTTATTTTATGACTTGAGGAGAGCAATCATGTTCTTACATGATGTGGGATCATAATTCGATGATACTGAAATTTCTACTGTTCTTTAATACTTCAAAGCAATTTGCATTGGAAGAAAGATTTGCTGTTTTACATCTTCTATAAATTTAAAGTCTTTATTGCACAGTAAAGCATTATTTATTTATTTACTGGTTATTGGTTCTTTATTTTTCATTGTTGAAATTCATTGTGCCTTTACTGTAAGAATTTAATCCCTTGGTTTAAAAAAGAAGCCTGTAATCTACCTGAGAGAGGTTTCCTTCTTAAAAGAATTTTGGGGGAAGAAATGCAGAAATAAGCTGGAAGTTTCATGGTAGTTTAGAAATTACTGCTTTGGTGTTGGAACCCAGGTCTAGAGCCGTCTGCTTTTGCTTTTGTTTGTCACTGATACATCTACTTCTACTGTATTGCAGTTGTCCTGTTATCATGAACCTCTCCTATAGAATGTGTTGCCCCATATGCTTTCTCTCACAATGATGAAAGAAAATGAGCCAAAACCATTGTGTGTAGTGACAAGCATGTATCATAGCTGCTTGTGAGTTAAAAACCTGATCATCTAACAGAAAATTCTCTTATCAGGATTGAAAGAAGTAGAAATTTGAGATCTCACCTCTGCTGAATGTAGTTTAGATGCATGCAGTTTGCCGTTATTTCCAAAAGTTATCAGGAGTTGCATTGTATTAAGGAAATGCATGATCATAATGCTTTAAATTCATGCCTGGAATTTCTAGGGGGTGGGGGGAAATCCCAGAAAATAATTTTTAATCTGTAGATCTGTTATATTGACCACGCGATCCTGGGGCTCACACTGTCTGCAGTCATTGACAGTTCCAGGGGACTCACTGATTCTGAGCACTTCTGTGTAAGTGTATTGTTATACTGTGTTTTGACTAATGATAATGACATTGTCTATATGGAGTAAAGATCTCTTGGGGCTCCTGTGTGTTACTGCTGTACAAAAGTAAGCTTCGGTCATGTTCTGAGGCAAAAGCAGTCGCATAGATTGGGGAAGTGTAAGAGTTCAAACTGTGCCTAGATTCAAATCTAAAAGGCCTAAGGACACTGGTTTGAAATGGTTGAAATCAATATTGTTTCAGAAATGAGTCTTCTGAGATATTATTGTTTTTCCAAGTAGCTAATACTTAGTTTCCCCATACTAGGGAACAAGCAATGTTTTCTGGTTAAAAACTTCCAAGCTGATGCATGGGATGAGCAAGATTTTAGAAGGTGGCTTCCTCAGGGAGAAGGGTGGATGCACCACTTCAGGAAAGCAGGTGCTGAGAGGTGCCTACCCTGCTATCCCTCTTAATAAAATTAAAACACAGTAATGTTATGAAAAAGTCTAATTGCTCAACTGTATTATCAACCTGTTGTGATATTTAAATACAAATTCACAAACTCAGCACTCTTTTGTCTCCATAGTTAATATTTCTTGTCTCCTGTTATTTACACCTTAATATCCTGTGCTGAAAGCACGTGCCAGGTCTTACCCAGGTGAGAAGCTATACTGAAAAGACTTGTCATATGGGCACCATCACATATATTGACTGGGGATGCCATCTGTAAATTCTGTGTGGCAAGGCATTTAATCTGTACATGACACATTCTATTTCCTTGCTGTGATTTTTTTATTTTAAAGGAATAAACTACTACTAGATTTGGGTAAAATAATCTACTTTCACTATAATCACTAACCTTGTGGCACTGAACTGGGATTATTGTTAGTGAAGATACTTAGATCCATTGTTTTCTTACTCCATTTGGAGGCTGAGTCCATAAACTTTTATGAGCTATAGTTTAGATAATGTTAGGAAATAGCTTGTCTGGAACTAAAATTATCTCATTGTTTGAAACAGGCAGGGACAGGTTTTGGTCTTTTCTGCATTAGTCTATTTGCTATAAAACAGATCTTATCTTTCAAATATTATGGAATTGCATGTTAAACTTCTGATTTTATACATGGAAATACAGTAGATCTGGCTTCTTGATGTCTGGCTGCATGTGAGTACAATAATTAATGATCTAGTTCATAAAAAGAGAGATCTATGGAAAAAAGCTGAAAGAATATTTATATTCTATCGGGTGGGGTTTTTTTGAGATTCTCAGGTTTATCTGGGTATCTTTGTTAGTATGTGTTTCCTTTGACATACTCCCATCACAACTGGGATTAACTGCATTCTGGAGGCTGAGTGTAAATTCATTGATGCAGTAAATCAGTGGCAGAACAAGACTACAATCCAGGTTTTCTGCATTATCCATTTACTTTGACTTATCTAAGAAGCACATGGTGACTTATTTGTAGCCTTTTTGGATTTAGATAGGTTTATAGCCTAAGTCTGTGGAAGTCTTCTCCTTTTTGATAAACTATTTCCTTTTAAAAGGAGGATGTACATTATCAGCAAACTGAAATGTGCTGCATGTATGGGTACCACTAATGAAAAACAAAAGCACTTCCTTCACTGAGGGTTTTTTTTTTTCCCTCACTAGGATAATATACTTAGTAACTTCTGGTCAGTTATAGTTAAGGAAGAAGAATATTTTTGCAGAGTACATTTTTGCAGTACTCAGTAAAAAATTATTCTTGCTGATATTAACTGATTCTCAGGGAATTAACTGTTCTTGTGCAAAATGATGCTCTCAAAGAACAGTACTAACTGCATAGATCCGTGGTGTTGGGCAGTCACTCTCAGTAGGAGTTCATACTGCATTCAGAAAAGTTCAGTGTTGTTTGCACTGACAATGTACCAAGTAAGTACTCCACCCAAAAGCAGAGCCAAGGTCTTAGAGAACATTGCAGAACAAAGGCACAGTCAGGAAGGAGCTGGAATTTCTGATGTTCAGAACTATTGTTCAGCCCCGCCATCTCCATCCCAAAGTCCTCAAATTTTCAAATTCAGGGCTTTGATTCAGGCTGGCTTTTCACTGATGTCCGTTGTTTTCAGACAAAGATTATTTTATTTTTCCTCCTTTTTTCTTCTTTTGTCAAGAACTGTTAGAAGAATTCAGCTCTTAGAAGTGCCTCCCTTCTGCTGTGTATTTCTTAATTGAGTTCTTGGCATAAGGAAGGGAGAAACTATTTCTAGCTATTAGAGTAGCTGTGTGAACTGGGAAAGCCTCCAACTTCTAGAAATGTATTTTAAGGCTGCAAGATTCAAATTTCCAAGTAACTTTTACTCCTCTGCTTGGTCAGCTGTCAGTATTTGATAAATAGGTTTGGATTCTTGTCAATATTTAACAGCTCAACACAAATATTATTCTTCATACATTGTAAAAAGTGTATATGAAATGCAAATCAAGGGCTTTATTCTATGATTTGGTAGTAACAGAAGCAAGTGATAACATCTCCCTGGCCTCCATACAAAGGCATGGAGAGGGAGAGAAATGTTGCAAGTGGTAAGAGTCTTCCCTGCTGGGAAACAAAACAGTGAGATTCCTCACTCCTCCCACCTAAAGTTATGTGCTATGTCTTCTGTGAAGTTTGTTGTGAAGTCTTTCTGAGCAAGAAACAGAAAGGTATGACTATTAATTCAAACCAGATTACCAGTGAAGTCTTCAGTAGCAGAGCTCCTCCTATCTCTAGTGGCACATCACCAGGACTCCTTGAACTGCTCTGCAGTCATATATTGCAATATTAAAAAGAAATTATTTCTGGAATTTTCCCTGTATTTGGAGAAATTTCCTTCCCAAAAGCCACCATTTGGCATTAGCTTGCTTAGTCATGTGCATCATGACTATGGCATTATCCTCATCTAGAAAATCAAGATGCAGTGTAGTCACTGTGAGATAGGGTTAATGAGTATCAGAAGTAGGCCTGGATATCACTGTGTTCCAAAATGGCTTCCCATGATTTAAATCTTTAGAAACATATCACTGTGTAAATAGCTATTGTGTCAAACCACTTTTTTTATTTTTTTATTTTTTTTTTTTAACTAAAGGAGGGAGATTGAGTGTAAGATGGCTCAGCCACAGCCGTGCTCAGTGAAAACTGAGGTTAACTCACAAGGAAGTATCAGCACCGCTCAGCCCGGTGTGCCTCAGCAGTGTTACTTTTGCTGGTAGCTAGATTAAGCCACCACCCACACAAAACAAAGGGTAAGGAACAGAGCCAGTTTATTCAGGAGACTTTCAAATCTAACATTGTTTCGGATTTGGCTTTGATCCAATGTAAAATGCATTTTGTGTGCTCATAGAGCTGCCCTGTACAGAGGACCCTGAGGTACCAGGAAACAGCTCAGTTATTAGAATTGTAGTTTGCTGGTTACTCTGTAAATGAGAGTAAATCCAGGAAGGAACACAAATAACAGTAAAACATTAGTACTCCATTTTGTCCCAAACAGTCAGACTGTTTTATCTTAGTTAAAACTAGTTGTTCTTCAAATCCTTTACTAGGATTACTGCACTGTTAATGTGTTTTAACTGTGATGCAGAAAAGTGAGATCTCGAAGCCTATTCTATCCTTCTGTCCAGCATACAGTGTAGTGCTCCGTTTAGAACTAGAAAGCCAAGCAATCTTGGCTACAGACTGAAGGACAGTTTCAGTGCACTTTAAGTGCATCATGTTCCTGTACATTGGTTCTGTTCTCATTTTGTCTTAACTTTCTTATTAGTCCCAATAGAGCAATAGTACTGTCTTTGCTTATTAAGTCCTTCGAGATCTAATGATAGATACATTAATATGTCTAAATAGTTAAGACCTTTCAGATTTAAGCAAATATCACGTCAGTCACAAATCATTCATATAAATAGACAAATTTTCTTCATACTTAATTCTATGAAAAATCAAATTAGAGAGACAAAAAGAAGCAGGGATGCAAAGATCCCCTCTCAGTGAGTACAGGCTGCATGTATACCTGAAGTGGTTGCACTGAAATTGCCCTTCAGTTTCTGTGAATCAAGTTTGTTCAACCTCCTCTGATTCCAAACACCAAGTCTAGCATTTCTAGGCAGGAGGAGTGTAAGGATGGGGTAAGCATTTAAACTGGACTTTTCCAGACAAGGACTGAAACACAGATGACACATTATCCTGACCAGTGAAATCCTGTATTGTACTAATTCTGTCGAAGTACAGCATTTCAGCCTAATGTTTTCTCTAGCTAGTAACTCATGTATGTCTGGCAATACTTGTCTGGTTATTTTAGTGTGGTCTGATTCTGTTAGAATAAGTCAACTAATTCTGTATGAATTAGTAGCAGCTACAGCTGAGAATACGAGGCTCAAAGGAAAGAGGCACGATAGTAACTTTAATTAGTTTATTTCTGTAGGATTTCATTTTTTCAGAAAACAGAATAATAATAGTTTCCTTTAGAAAGTATTTGCAATCTTTATGTCATGCTAAGATATCAAAGGTTGTTACTCAGGTGTAGCCGATGAGCCGTAGGGTGCTTGGGAAGGTTTTACGCATGTCCATACACTTCTTGTCAATGAAGAAGGAGTTCGTCTTCACGGCAACTTCGTGTTCCAGTCTTGATTTGTCGAGGAGCAGTGTATGCAGAGTATCACGAGCTTCTTGCAGGCGTTGCTTTAAGGTCTGTACAGTGTCATCTATAGTGTAAACTTCAGTGACAAGCCTGAAAAAAGAGAAGGGGACAGGTTGCTCCCATAACTTTAGTAGTCCCTCACCACACTCCTTTTTTGACAGTGGACAGGTCACACTTTCAGGCAGGATTTGAACAAATGTCTTTGAATCAGTATGAAACCTATTTACCAAACTAGCTTGCATCTTTCTAATTGCTGTCATCTTCACTTGCAGCCTCTCTAGGGCTAGCATGGCTGTGTTGAGCACTTGCATTATGGTCCTGTAGAATACGTTTGGGATGGATGTTCCTGGATGGTGTTGGTGTAGTTCATGATAGCTAAAACTTGTGTAGCAGGATGTGCTAAATAGTCTAGATTTGGTGCAGAAGCATGTTACTTATAACAAGAATCACTTGCCAGCATAACCATTGAGTGTGGAGCTCTGAAGTCAAGATCATCTGTGAGCTGATATTAGCCACATTTCTCCCAGTGGTTTATCAATGCAGATGTGGTAAATCTTGTAAAGTTACTGAGCTGGTAATCTCTTTAATGCTGTCAACTTTGTATTTTGTCTGATGTTCTATTAATTGCTCGGTGCGCTATAGACTATAAGAAAGATTGTTTTTTCCAGAATCCACTTTAACTTGTTTTGGGATAATCCCAGTTGTTTCAGCACAGAAAAACTAGACTTTATTAATATTGTTTTCTGTCTAATCCCTTCAACTACAAAGTTGGCAGCACACACAGAACAAGTGCTGTGCCAACATCAGCACTTCCTTTTAAATAAACAGCAAACTCGGATAACATTTACATGTTACAAAGAATTGGTTCATGTGATTTTTTTTTAAATTTTTTTCCCCTATTACAGTTGAGCTTTTGGGCTGAATTCCTTCTTCCTTTAAACCACATATATATGGTTTATATATGGAGAGAAATATACTTTAAGAATTTTTCGCTTTTAAATAATTTAAGTGTATTAGCAAATGGTTTTACTTTCCCAGATAGGATTTTGTCTCTAAATACATTTTATTTGAGATGTGAGCTCAGCCAAAAACTGTGATAGAAAAAAGTGTCCAAATTTCAAATACCCTGTCAGAATTTCTATTTCTAATTGCAGTTATGATGAACTTAACATTCAGTGGTTTGGATCAGCTAAAGCACCTGACATAACCTGGTCTGGATTAGAACCGTGGTAGACCAAAATTCGTATGTATTGGAGGAAGGAGAACAGGATATGCTGACTATCTGTCAGTATAACTACATTTAGTAAACAGTGTACTTGTATAAATGTTTCGGTTAAAATATTAGAAATCACATTAGACTGACAGAAAACTTGTGTGTATGTTAAGCCTATAATACTTCCCAATAGCTGTGTAACAGCTTGAGAAGCTCTTGTATAACCTAGAAGCGAGTAGGAATTAGATTGGATCAGAACCCCTGTGTACTTCTTGGTTTTAGGCATGTCATGTTAACATCCTTTCACTTTAATTGAAGAAAATATTCAAAGACATTCTGATGTTCTAGTGACTTCAAATGAAGCTTCCAAACTTTTTTAGACAGGACCCTCTGGACCATAAACAGCATCACTGGCAATTGCAGGAAGAAGGGATAACGTGACGTTCTGCACTTTTGATCCTAAATCAAACAGGTTTTATATCTTGGATACATGTAATCTTGCTGACTGAACTGATATTAACCATAGTGCTGCAGATGTTTCTGTGGAATAGATCTTCAGGGAGAAAGAGAGAGAACAAGGCTCAGTGAGTATAAAACTGGCTTTTACTTACTGAAACTGAGGTGGATCCCGGCAAAGTTCTACATTGGGTCGTTTAGTTCTTCCCTCTAATCGCGTCTGCGCAACCTTAAGTGGATACTCCTTTGCCTTTATGGATCTCTCCAGTGACGCGATTGTATTTTCTGTCTGGAAGATCTCCTGAATTATCTGAACAAAGCAGAATGGCTTTTATAAGCTTCATGTGCATACAAAATCAGAACTCACTCCTGCTTTTAAACACTCCTATTGGAACTGCTTCCATTCTGGCATGTCATTTTGCTCAATTTAGGGAAGGACATTACTACAAACTCACATCAGTTGGATGGATTTATATAATGTTGGCTTGATCTTGCCATTTCTTTAAATCTCATGGGAGAGGGGCTGTAAGGGGCAGAAGGAGAGGGTTATACACTTATAACTTACATGAAAGCATTTAAGTTTTTCTGGAAAACAGGCAAACAACTTCCACAAAAAATGTGCTATCTCTTTTCCAGTTTGCCTACAAATTTTTATATAATAGGATACAAATTTATTACAAGCAGAAGAGAAGCACTGAATTATTGTGATGGGGGAAATTCCAACTGGGTGTTTTTTGTGGTAAAGCTGCTTTCATAGAGGCAGTGTTTATAACTCTACAGGGAATTATTTCCATTTTGCTTCATTATTTTTTTTTCTTCTAAATAAAGAAATCTGCTGCTTAATCTATGAACACTTTGCAAAGGTAAAATTCCAATAAACTGTCTTTTTCATTTAAACCTTCATTCAATTAGTATTTCCTTTTGCCTCATAAAAATTCAAGAGCAATCAAACTGTGAAATTGTTCCAACCTCAAAGTATTTTGGAGACATTTTCTGCAAGAACACATGAACACGAGTCATATTTTCATACTGAAACTGAATTCTCAAAGTTTTGAAAACTCCACTTGGAGCTACAGAGTGAAGACTAACTTCCTTGAAAGGCTTATTTTCTACAAATGGAAAAGATATGGAGTGAAACATCACCAAAAAGGGTAGACTCACAGAATTAGTATAGCATAGTTTTTAGTTGCAGTGTGTGTTGTCATGTAATTGTATTATCCCTGAGAATGCTGTAAGTGCTTCTTACGTGTTTTAATCTGTATGAGAAAATGACAGAAATTGCAAGGGAAAAGTTTTGCTCTTAAAAAAAAAAAAAAAAGAAAGGAGAAAATGTTTACATTCAGGTAAAGTTTCCCAGTCAATTCATTATTATGTTACTTTCACTTAGCAGGATTCATTACAGCCAATGTGGTGAACCTATTCAAACTTTTCCTGTAGACAGCTTTAAAATGGAAGAGAACAAGTTGATCTAATACAGTTTCTCAGCCAGTCCACTAAAATCGATGCAACTTGAATTTCAACAACCACTAAAAATGGCATAATGTGATTGAAATTATGGTGCTATTTAGATCTTGCCTACAAACGCAAGTGTGTGGCTTGAAAACTGAATTAGTTCCTGCTGCTGAAAGGATATTTATAGACAAAACCCAAAGAGTTAAGGTGCCAGGATCCTGCACCCCAGTTCAAATCCTTAAGGGCTTGTTGACACTGTATAGTAGAGCAATGTGAAAGATCTCCTTGCTAGCACTGTCCATACAGGTTCAACCTTTACAGCAATGGAGTTTTCCAATAGATGAATCATCTTGGACCATGAAGCAGCAGCGTATGAATGTGACTGTACTGATTTGAAACCAGGTCTCCATACTGTACTGAGCCCCTTGGGTCCAAGGTTGGTTCTCACAGAGCTAGCTTGAGAGCATCTTCACCCAAAAATAAGCCTTCTTGCTTATAGACTGCACGGGGAGAAGTCTGGTTGGTTATGAAGGGAAGACAGTATGGAAGCTGGTGAAGGCTAACAGTAGTAAATTACTCCCTAAAATTTTATTCTGTAGTGGTTCCTTCTTAATTAGATAATCACTGTAAGCTAGCTGTGTTTTAGAGGAAATATTTATGCAGGCAATCCAGTGCAATTTTGCAGCTATTGGTTTTGCAGAGGAACTACTTATGATGAGAGTGCATTGTTAGATACATCATTTTACATCCTGTCTACAATTTTACCAGTTACACATACTTACATCTATAGGTAAAAACCAAGGGAAAGA
>NW_010306169.1:58306-79381 GCF_000700745.2 Antrostomus carolinensis
TGTCTTCATTATGTATCAAGCCCACATCCTTGCTTTTCCCTGAAAACACCAAGGATTTGGATTTTCTGCTGCTCAGAAGCAGAATTTGAGTGGTTTGTGCTGTTGTCAGAACTTTGTTATTTATAACCTCCCTAAGAGAATCCAGTTTGTGTTCATCTGTATATGACAAAGGTGAGGTCCAGCTCCTGGGTAGGCTGCTGGTCATTAAGTGGATGTATGAGTTTTACAAGCCTGTCAGTCCTATCCTTTGCTCCCACTGTTTACCCTCATTGCTAAACAAAAACATCAACCTGTGGGGATGTACCAAGGCTATGAGGCAAAGAATACACAGTGCTTTTGGAGGTCACCCACAGCTCAGCAGGGTCCTCCTTTCCTGTGTTTATTTTATAGCTTCTGTCACTGCAGCAGTGTTTCCCATGCTCCGCCTCACTGCGTGTGAGTGAGCCAAATCACTGTGGTGTGGTTCTGTTACCTGCAGCGGGGTACTGTGAGGATGTCGGCCTCTTACATTAAATCCACTTACAGTTTGGAGCAAGTATTAAGTAGAATGATTTATTTCATTAAAAAGTGTAATTCAAATTAAAAACAGTGAAACAAAGCAGCATGTATCTTAGCCCACTAAGAACTAAGCAAAGTTATGTCTCAATCTCAGAAAGGATTGAGTGGGTTATTTGTTTTCTACGTCTAGTGGAACAGAGGACTTCAACTGTCAGTTCAGATTCTGGGTAGGACCTTTGTGGTTCAGACTTTGAGCTTTAAGGCTAGTAACATTTTCTGTCTTGGGCAGCGGCTGGAAATGGTGATCCACCTTTCTGGAGCAAATCTATCAATGAAACAGTGCAATTAAAGCAGTGCAGACCACCTGGTTAGAAGTGAGACATGACTCTGAAACCAGCTCCCCAGAGCAATGAACTTGTGTTATGGTAGGCATGTAATGTAGTCACTGTGCTGATTCTTAATGTCCTGTGATAATATGAATAAAAATAATTTATTCAGTGAGTGGAGTTAGGTTACAAGCTATCTTACACTTAATTAGTGCTAATTGTTCTAATCAGGTTAGACAAGAGGATGAAATTAATCTTTTCTGCGAGAAAATTTTTTTCCTGCCCTCTTTTTCTTTGAAAGCAGTACAGGTATCTTGTGTTTATTCCACACATGGAAGGAAAGTAGGAAGCCATCAAAGGGGATGCAGCATGTGCACAGAAACATACTGTAGCAGACTATGGAAGTATTATACAAATTTATAAGGGGGCCAGGGAAGAAATTTGGTAGTCTTCAGTATTTCAGACAACAGTGCCACTCCTCTGCCACAAATCCTTATTATATAAGGATTGCCTATAGCAAAACCATGACCATTCCAGTGACAGTGCCCCTGTAACAGCTGAGTCCCCTTTACTCTTTAATTCTGCTTGCATCAAAAAGTAAATTACATATCAGATGACATTTTAAGATGCAGAAGGAAAAAACTGATTCTAGTACAGACAACACTGAGCAGATTGCCTGTGTATAAACTGTCCTCAGTCTTTTGGAAAGGCCATTTTCATTAAGCTCAGCTAGCAGAAAGAACTTCAAGAGTGGTTTTCTGAACCCACACTTTTCTCAAATCCTCTTCTGATGCATTCATATGTGGCCACAGTGCAAGTACAACCACCAGACCACAAACTTATGTATTTCAAATTCAGTAGTAAGGGTTCAAGTGTGTGAATGTTGGTAATCATCCAACCTGAGGTTTGTTTCTGTTCCTTTACAGCACTTACTGTGCCGAGTCCAGCGCAGAGCTACAAAGATGATTCAGGGAGTGGAGCATCTCCCTTATGAGGAAAGGCTGAGGGAGCTGGGTCTCTTTAGCTTGGAGAAGAGGAGACTGAGGGGTGACCTTATTAATGTTTATAAATATGTAAGGAGTGAATGTCAGGAGGATGGAGCCAGGCTCTTATCAGTGATGCCCAATGGTAGGACAAGCGGCAGTGGGTGTGAGCTGGAACACAGGAGGTTCTGCTTAAACTTGAGAAGAAACTTCTTTACAGTGAGGGTGACAGAGCACTGGAACAGGCTGCCCAGGGAGGTTGTCGAGTCTCCTTCTCTGGAGACGTTCAAGACCCACTGGACACCTTCCTGTGTGATCTTATTTAGGTTCCTGCTCCGGCAGGGGGATTGGACTGGATGATCTTTTGAGGTCCCTTCCAATCCCCAACATTCTGTGATTCTGTGATAGCACTTGGCTGGGCCTCAGTGCCCACTGTACACATAGCAAACACATAGGTGTTCCTGTAGTGATGCAGGAGCAGGAGACTGTATTGTCCTCTCTTTTTCAGAATGCAAAGTCATGTATGCACTTCCCTCATAAATAATGGCATATAACAGACACAGGAGAATAGTCGCCCTGTATCTAGAAGTGACTGAAAGTATTTAGAACTTGCACAGCCCACAAATTCACATGTTAATGTTCAAAAATGGCAAGCTCTGAAGTCTAATTAGAAAATGTTTCTCTTTACTGAGAATCTGGTAGTTCATTAGTCACAAAAAGAAAGCTTTCATCGAAAAGTCACTGAAAACTCAGTTTTGTGTCCAACCCTTATAGCACTTTGTGTTGGCATACTCTGCGGTAACTAGGCTCCTGTGCCACACAAACTCACTAGGTGCTCTGGTGTCCTGCTGATAAAGGTAGTAGTTTGCAAGTACATTATACACAATTGATTAGCGCTACTGAGCAAACCTCTCATTCATTTGCTAAAGAAAAACATTGTTTAAATATGCCTGTGATCTCAAAACTCAAACATGAAACTGTGCATCCATCTTTAAGCTTTGCTTGGCAGCATGTAGTGGATGTGGTTTAGGTTCATTGTGTGTTCTCAAATTATTTCTTATTTTTTTTAAAAGCTCTGTCATTTAAGACATACAAAGAAAAATGGCCTCAGGGGAACCACCTCCAACGCATCGCAGAAGCTTTATACAAACAATTTTCAATTACTCATTCTGGACACACATTGGATAAAATGACTTAGATAATCTGCTCTACATAAATGGATTGGTGGGGAGGATCACCAGATAGTGTTGCACCAGTCTACGTCATTTCTGGATGACCTCCAAAGGCAGGAAGCAAAAACAACAAATGCTGAGCAGCATGTTCCTAAGAGAGCGTGGTGAGGCATTGGCTCAGGCAGCTGCCCATCCGGAAACCTTCCCTTCCAGGACATGGGGAAAAGTTTTGTGCTGCAGCATTCTTGAGAGCTTGTAGAAAACTGCTCTCTGAATGCAAAAAGCAGCAGCCAGGTAATATGGTGGAACATTCTTGTGCCTCCTTATCTTGTAAATTTCTTCATATTTCATATTTTGCCTCTCAGTGTTTTAAACTTTCACCCATGTTTCCGTATTTCATCCAAATTGTTTTGTAAAAGTTACATTTGTTGAGGTTATCGTTCTTAATTGAATAGATAGTATAATTGTGACTGATTTCACAGTTAATTTTAGGGTATATGACCACATTATTTCTACGTAAAACTACGATATCTTGCAATCTTTGGATTACAAATATAACCCAGATGTTGAATCTGAAATTAATTTGGACTAGACAGTTTTTACTGTCATGTTGTAGACAAATTCTTGATAGAGATTACCACGTCCCTTGCTCTTTATTGGTTTTAGGGTTTGTTTGTTTCTTTTGAATCTTAATTGCAGGTCAGTTTTATGACTTAATCAAGTTTTTGTTTTAATCAGATGGTAGTAGGAAATAGTCCAGGAATCTCTTCAGAAAAGCACATTTAAAAGAGAAAAAAACAAATAAACAAAACAACACACACCAAACCACATTCCTCAGCAGACTGTGACATCAGCAGGTGATGCATTCAGATAGTTAAACTGTATTGAAGCAGAGTTAGAATCATTCTGAGCACTAACTTTTGTGCATTTGTTGTGTATACTCATACTGGATGACTGAGTTTTGTAGTGAAGTACTAGTTTATTTTGTGCCCAGAGAAAATGTCTTCAAACCAATGCGTTGCACAATTCATCAAGCATACCAGGAGTGGGGAGATTGGTCTGAGTTTGGGAATATTGCAAGCTTTTACTTATAAAGCTTCATAACAATGGGAATAGGGCTGGCATAAATACAGTCAACATATCTGAAAGCTAAAACATAAGTTCTGTGTGTGCTAAAGGATAAAATCCTCAACATGTTCTTTGTAACTATCCTATTTAAGACATTTTCACACACAAAAAAGGAAACTACCAGAATGTAAATATTATACTTTTAAAACAAAGAAGAGTTTAAATATACTGGGCACTTAACCTGTGTCCTTACGCAGATTGGTCTGTTCAGCATAGATTGAATCAGAGGATCCAGGGATCCTGGATCTTTCATTTGGTCCCTATAACAATTCACAAGCTTATAAAAATTATCCATCCAGGATTTTTTTTTTAACTTTAATCTCTGAAAATAATCCAATCAATTTCACATTTATATGCAATCAGTTTCTATTTAACTTTTCCACTGGTCCTAAAAATGTAAATGTTTATTTTAAAACAGCTTTAGTAAAATCAAATGGGGAGAAAAACATGGGATCATTTAACTTGGCCTGGATTTTCTAAAATATTTTCAAAATAACAGAGGAAGTCATAACTATACACAAGGAAATGCTTAACTCTTTGCATATCTCTTTGCTACACTTCTAACTATTGAAGAATGAGAATGCAGCTATGGCTTGTGCAGCTGCTTTATAATATTGATTCTTGTCAGGAATAAGATTCTTTCTAGTCATTAATGAAATCTCAGCCCAGGCATGGTAAGCTAAATTCGCCCTGACTTCAGAGTCAATGCAATGTATTTGCCTCATGACACTTTGGAGCCTGAAAATGCCTCTTTTCTAGAACAGCTACTACATATGTCCACCTCTCTTTCCTGCAAGACAGGCCTTTCTGGGAATAAGGAACAGCTTTATAAATATATATGAGCGCTGCTGCCTTGAACTCCCTCCTGTTTGCTCTGCCAAGCCTATATGAATTGCCTGAGTGCAGATGGGTTGTAGGGCAGGGAGCAGTAATAGTAGCAACCACCTCAGTTTCTCACACAGAAATGTTGTGGCCGAAGGAAGTTGTCTTCTGTAGTAATGCCAGCAAAGTCCCCATCCATTTAATCTGGGCTGCCTTTACTTAGCAGCTCTGTGTCCCGCAGTGTGAGAAGAGATTTCTGTTACATTGCAAATAAAGACACTGGGATTCATGACAACCCGAATGTGTCCTGATGTGCAGTGGCTGTCACTTGATTATGGTAACTCTAGCCTCCTCCATTTCATGTTCCTCTTCGTCTAATCCATGAAGTGGAGCATTGTGGCATGGCACGCTGAGGAGCCAGGCTTCTCCTACACAGTTTCTCCACTTGCCAATAGTTTGTACTATGATGTAGTCTATGCAAATATTTATGATTTCATTAAATTAAGCGGCAATTTCAGGAGAGAAAAATCTGATTTTGTCATCAAGTGAGCGCCTTAGCTTTCATCTGTAATTTCTTTTGGTTTGTAGGCAAAAGGCTATTCCTAGCTTAAATAACTATTTCCTCCTTCAAACAGGTTTTTCCAGGCCAGTTTGAGCTGCCTATGCCAACCAGCACACACCTTCCCAACCACTTCTGAGTCATTCTTCATTAATAATCAGAAAACTTGACTCTCAAACAGGTTCCAGTGTTAAATGAGATGATTAGCTGTATACCTAGCCACCATGGGGCATGAAAAATTGTAAGTAACTGAAATTTTAAGGCATAAAATGAGGAAGGGAGAAAAGCAATCAACAAAAATGTATTTTAAAAGTTATTTGAGGATACATAGGGGTCTGAAATTAAAGTCTTTGTGGGGTAGGTGCCCCAGGGAAGGTACTCCCTCTGCTATACACATACTCCTTCCCGCAGCTCCCAACACTGCTGCACCTGTCCTACGTGCTTCTTCCATGGGCACCTCCTGTGGTATTTTAGTATTTCTTTATGTTCCTGTTCAGAGGAACAGGCTGTGTCCTTTTCAACAGCTGTAGGAGGGCTCCTTTCAGAACTTCTCAGATAAGAAGTTTGGAAACTATTTCAGAAGCTGGTAGGCAGTTTCTGGTTTTATTGCCACGGAGGTTTTCCTGGCTTTTGTTCTATATTTTATGCTAGTTATAAAATTAAGTAGCTTCATCTCTTGAATTAGAAGAAAGTTGTATAAATATAAAATATATTTAATTCTTCTAGCTACCATACAAATATACTCAGTAGTTGCCAAGACAGAAAAGGCTTTTTCTTAAATTTATAAATAAATTTAATAAAAATAATATGTGAAGGATGGAGACTCTGAGGCGGTAACTTATTTAAGAGATGGAGTAACTCACTAAATACTGTAGGCTTTTCAGGTATAGAGTAAAAATATACCAGACAAAAAGGAAAGTGAGAGTTAATTTCCATCATATATTGATGTAATATACCTTTTCATACCCCAGGGGGGAAAATAAATAAATAAATATGTATGCTGTTTCTAGAAGCAAACCTTCTCAATGAACTGAGTGTAAATATGCCGAATCATGGCTACTGGTTTATTGGAGTGGGTGGCTATTTTTTGTGTGGTTTTACTAGACATATACCTGTTTTTCTAGCATCTTTCTGATCCCTGTGCTCCCGGGTAGTGGAATAGGAAGGCGTGCAGGAAGGGTGGTGCTGGGCATTCTGCCTTTGGGAGCACTTCTGAGCACAGTACAGGTGTTGGAGCTGGCAGGCATAATCTGCTATTTAGGTATGGTATAAATACTGGACTATGTAAACATGTCACTTGCTGTCTGGTCTGACTGATTTGCAGAGCTGATGTATGTAAACATCCTGCCCTGTTGGTTATTTCCAGGAGACTGAAGCCAAGGTAACTATTTATATTAATAGTAACTTTATGGAAAAGAGATGCAAACATATTAATGAGGGGCTGGCATCACGATTAAAGGTTTTCCTTCTTTTCCTAAAAATCTGTGTACTTTTACACCAGATGTAAAATATATTTACCGTAATGTCTCTTGGCTTAAACTGTTTCTTGAGACATGCTGAAGACCATACACTACCCTCTCCTATGCTTACTTCGGAGGAGAAGGAAGGGCTGGAAGGACTGGTGTAGATTGTTCATACAGAGCCTTTGGTAACATCAATGACTGTTGAACTAGAATATCAACCTAGCAGTCTTCTCCTGCACAGCAGCTCTGTGAAGGGCTGCTGCAGACAACAGCACCCAGGACAGGAGGTATATGATGCAATATGTACAAATGCCTGCTCAGGGGAAGATCCTAGCTCTTTAGAAGTAACTAGTGTACCAGACTGCACATGGAATTCCTTACCTTGCCTGGGTAAATTCAGAACTAATTAAATCTTTTTCATTCCTGTATTTTTATTCCTGTTTATTGTTTTCCAAGCAATAAATGAATAGCACTCTGCTCACATAATTAGTGATCTAATACTGTTATTAAGTAAGGGAAAGAAAGGCAGGAAGAAAAAGGCCCTTTACAATTTTGAGTACAGCAATGCAAGAATGTTCCAATAGAGCATTACCAGAGCAATGCCCATGTTCCTTTTGGTAGTGGATTTCTCTAAACAAGTTTGAAGCAATGACATCCTTGTACAGCAGATCAGGACTGTAAACATGTGGCTATAAAGTCATTATACATATAGGCAATATAAACTAAATACACAAAAAAAAATCAGGCTAGGAGAAACATTTTAAGTATATGTACAACAAATGCTAACCGTAGCACACAGCATAATCACCACCATGATATCAATGACAGACACTAATACAGCACACTGATCCCAGAGTTTAAGTCGAATTAGATGGGGTTTTTTTACAAAAACCTTAGTTCTAAAGGAAAACTGAAGTGTCATATGAAAGTAACACAGTGAATCTTGCTAGCTTGACAAGATTTTATCTGTCAGTACAAAAGCAGCACCTCTTGTTACCTTCAGAGTATATGCTTCAAAATTCAACTAATACACTTCCAATGTCACTTATTTCAGTGAAAACTTACTGAAAAGGCAATACAGATAGAGATTAATACAGATCTGTCTCCTTCTGTGCCTCTTCTGCTTTGTATAATATGAAGACAAAGACAGAACAAACGTGTGAAAAGTTCCCTGTCTGATCCGCTCCAAAGTATCAGGCTGTTTCTGACCACAACCAGGCCAAAATTCAGGTTAAAGGTGTGGAAATGTATTTATCAAAAGGGAAGGAAAACTTTGAATTTAGGTGTCAAAGGTAGACTAATGACATTCCTTATATGAATACTTTTAGATTTTAGTTAATTCTTCCCTTGCTGCTTCAAAATGAAAGTGCAAAAACTTAAAAGTTGTCTCCTTCCTCTAAAACAGATAAACGTGCTGCTGTTTGTGGGCCTTTTTGTTTGCACGCTTTACAAAACTGGTTCACTGTTTGTTTTGGGTTTTTTCCCTTAAAAAAAGTAATTCACGTACTATTTCTGTATAAGGAAATGGCCAGGGAATATCAATAAATGTAAAATAGAAAAAAAAATACCGTCTAAGATATCTTTCTCCACTTTAAACATATAAGTTGCAAATAAACATAATCAGTGTGTGATTATGGGCAGATGTTGCATGGTTCCTTGTAAAATCCTTAAAATCTTGTTAGTCTGCCTGTCTTTAAGTAAGATCTTCTAAGGCTGTGTGTGAATCCGTTTGAGGAAAGGTAATACAGGTATATCTTTTGAGAGGGTGCTCATTCGGGAAGGATGTAAACTTCAGAGAAGATTTCTAGCATTTTGCGTACAACTAAGATCATGTGCAGCTGCCAACTCTTAGTGATTCTTACCTTGGCCAGTTGTGCTTGGAGTTTATTCTTTGCATCAGCTACTTCAGCAATACGATTGCTAAAGGCCAAGTTGGTAGCGATGAAGTGATTCCACACCTCCTCAGATACGCTCTTCAGTCCAGCCTCTGCCTCCTCTTGGAGCTTGACAGAGTTGGCCCTTTCATGCTGAGAGCGCCTGATATTGTCTTCGCTGAATTTAGCCCATGTTGCAGGAACTGAAACACTAGTAAGAATTTAAAATAGGAGTGAGCTTAGGTGAACTATTTTCTCTCAGTGCTAATCACACTAAGAGTTCATCCACTGAACTGTGCAAACTGTGCAATGACATACATCAGGTGATTCCAGGGGTTTCATAGCCACTTTTTTTCCCCCTTTTTTGCCTCTATAAACCAAAGATTTGTCAACAACAACTGAAGATTTTTGGAGAGTTGTTGTTTCAACAGTGTTTCTATGACTTACTTGAATATTTAGCTGCCAACTAAAGGTCTTAGTAGCCTTGGCATCAACTCCAAAGCAAGCAGGTTTATGTTTTGCTGTATAAAGAATGACCTTTTCTTGCATACTTTTTGTTAATTGATGATTAAAAGTAGTTTTTGAGGATCAGATAAGAATGTCAACAACACAGCTTCTTCCTGTCTTTAGCAGACTAGGTGATGGTTGGGGTTCATACCTGCTGTATCTCAACTGAAATTTGACTCGTTTTTCTGTGTCAAGTTTCAGAGTGCTTATGGCTTTGATGGATGATTATTTAGCATGATCTCCTGTACAGTGCACACCATCAAATTATATTTAAATACCATCTACTTTTGTGAATACAAACTTTTATCCTGGGGAAATCGAGTTGTCACCAACCACCGGAGAATGTGAGAGCTCAACTAGTTTAGGGAAAATGAGCAAGAAACCAAAGGAGAAAGCTGTTACACAGCTCTTCAGACAGCTCTGGTGGGATCCTTGGTTTCATGTTCAAGCTTCAAAGGTGGCCATCATTATCATAATTGTTGAACATAATAGTTGAACATAAATCCCAGTTTTTTCCAAACCAGGAGTCTGCAGAGCTCTAAACTTGCAGCCTGAGCCCCTGGATTGAAAACTGCTGGTGCAGCATAAGCTACTCTCTTTGAAGTTATACTACTACTTTAATGCATTGCTTAGCCTACTAGATCACTTTTCTCTTCACCTAGAAATACTTAGCACGTTTTGTGAAAAGGTACAGATATTTTACTTGCTAAATTGAAAGGCTGAGATAAACTCTCTGCATTTAGACTTCATTGTCCACACAAAACTTTCTTCTAAGAATTATGCTTGTATGTTAAACTCTGTAGGGATAAGTCGCTATTTTTTGATTTTCACATTTACTCTAGATTTTAATTGAACACTGAGAGTAGATATTAAGGGATGCAAAAAGAAAAAGATAATTTTGTCAGTGCTTGTTTTCTCAGTGGCCTTTTTTCCATTTTTTTTTTTTCACAGAGTATTCCTCTCTCTCCAAACTGAAGTACTGATCTTCTTAAATGATTTGGAATTCCTTAGTGCTACACACTTATTTAGGCAGTTGCCCTGAAAAACTCCAGGTAACCAACCTGATACCATAGTAAACTGCATAAATCAGGGTACTAAACCTGAGCTGGCACTGCTTACAGCTACTGATCCAGACAATCTCGGTGTACTTTCTGCAGGGTATGTGGTTTGGGGTTTTTTCCCCTTCTATGGTCTGATAGATTATATTCATTTTCTCATCAGAAAATTAAATTTCCAAGTAGGTTTCCATCTAGACTATCTAAAATACTTTGTACTTAATCTATTCCTTAACATTGCTTTTTCAGACGGCAATTTATCAGGCTGCCTATGTTGAGGCAGAAAACACCTGCTCTGCTCCTGAGGCTGCAGGTATGTCTCAATCTGCCAAATGGTTTCAGGAAAACATTAATGAAAAATGTCATTTCTTTGGATATTGGTTGGTGAGAAAGGAAAAGTGCTGTAAAACTCGGCCACATGAATCTGCTTTTTACTAGAGCTGACAAGAATAATTTTACTCATTGCTAATCCTAAAAGTAGGTAGTGTTACTAGAGTCAGCAGAATGCCTGCCAAGTTTCCTTCAGATATGCCCTCATTTCAGTGGTGAATGAGGTGATCTTTTAATGAAAAGCAGAACATAAGTAAACAAATAATACTGATTTTTTTTTTTCCCCTTCCAACAAGAGAGAGTTGTTATCATTTGAGATTGTGAAGTGCTTTCACCATTTAAATACTGCTATGTTAAAGCGTGATGAAGGAACTAACAAGCCATTAGCACAAAAACACTGCCCTCTATTGCAAGCTGCTTTTCTTCTGCTATTGCTGTTGGTTTGGATGCAGGTCTTGATGAGAGCACTACTAATAAGCAGTTTTGAAAATATATACAATTGGGACATTTTAGTTCATCCTGTAATGCTAAAGCTGTGCCAAATCTTTTTGATAATCCTGTTTAATACGTATCCCTCTTAGTTTGATGGACTCATTCCCAATAACCCAAGGTATTTTTACAAAAAATGTATATAGTCCTTGGTGTACACTTACATGCTCTTTGCCTCATTGCATTTAACTGCACACCTTAGCTGAATTTTGATTTGACTGGATGTGGTTTTGAAACCTGAAGGCCACAGAACAGTATAAATCCAAACCAGAGGGAGACATCTGCAGAAAGGAGTCTGGGGGTAAGGAGCTGTAACACAATTCTAAACAATTGTCCTTGCTGAAATACACAGCTGCTTGCACATCAGTGAGTGCTGTAGGTGCTGCGGACTGGCAGCTCCTGCCTGGCCTCCAACAATGGCAGCTCTAAGGAGGCAGGGAATAATTGAGGATGATTGGAGGGTTTCATGCCAAGGAGAAACAAGGCCATACAGAGAGAGAAGCCATTTCTTTCTATATCACTTCTCAAAGATAAGGTTAGGACTTGTGCTGTAATCAGGCTCCGACTTACAGCAGGGAGCATGGAAAGAGAAGGCTACAACAGCCACTCATACTCACGTCTCATCTGCTTTTTCCACTCCAGGGTAAAAGTTGATTCTTTCTGAAGTATTTCTCATGGTAAAGCATGTCTCGTCAATAAAATGGGCTGAGTTTTTGTCAGAAAGATCTTGCTCCAGGGCATGCTGTACATCTCTGTTAATGCTGTGAAGGGGAAAGATTTACCTTTATCTGTGCCCCTTTAATGCTGTTGTGCTAAATAGTTAATTGCTTTCATTACCTTCCTCCAGTGCTTCATTTTATAGTTTGTTGGCATTTACAGTGGTTTGAAAACAAACACTAAACACATTACAGTGGTGCTGTAATTTAGCTAGAGGGAGCTGCTGTACCATAATATCTTCTAGCCTCTAGGCAGTATTCCCCAAAGAATTGCATTTAACTCACTGCATTTAATAATGACAGACAACTACAAGGGTGAAAAGCAACAGGTAGTTGTTGTGTGGCATGAAGGAAAGCCCCAGAGCAAAAGGGAGGAGGTTTTCAGTGATAACCTTCAGACCAGCACAGCTGTAGGTGAGAAAGAAAAGAGCAGACCAGAGCTGTGGTTTCCCATCTCTCCTGATTTGGGGGACAAATTCACTTAGCATTCAGATTGTACATCACTGGAAAATCTGTTTAAATATTTCTGCTTATCTTCATCACAAGGAAGGAAATATGTTGCTCCATCTCTGCTTTCTTACCTGCAAGGAATTTTTGGAGTAACTTAATCTCCTTTGGCTCTTCCAAAATGGGGGAAGGCCTGGCAGACCCTGGGCTAGAATGACAGTAATATGGATGAAGGAAGAATCAAGTCTTGCTTTTCAGTGCATCAGGAAGACAGCAGACATGATGACATTTTTGGCAAATACTGCTGTTTCCATGATGTACTTGTTAATTGGCATTGCTATCAGTCTGCCTGATGTATTGACAGAACTGAATCAAAGGTGACCAGAAATGCCAGCGTGAAGAGCTAGACAGAGTTCATGCCACTAAATATGAACATAGCTTTTATCTCATCATATACTCAATATATTACAGTAGTGGGACGAACTGTGAGTCCTGAGTGCTACTAATAAGAGCAGTTGTTTAAATTCTACTTACGTCTTTCTCCTGTAATGTAATAATCAAGAACTACACAATTTTATCTTCCTTGTGTGCTTGAGTACTTGAACTGCTTCTTTTGAGAATCACATTATATCATATAAATATGAATTTTAAAATCTGTTCTGTGTAGTTAATAGAACGCTGTATTCAGAATAGTTTTTTACCGAATTAAATGATTACTTAAATATAATTTACATTTACTAGGATATTTGTGTACTCTCAGAGAAATAAAATGCATTCCAAAGCCTCTCATAATAAAAACATACAAACATACATAAAAATAATTTAAGTCCATTTCATAACTCATATCATACCTTATGATGTGCTTGTTTTCCTGTTTCTTTTGTCAGTAATAAATTTCCTTTGAATTTAGTTTTGTAATAAAAAAAACAACATCCCTTCAGACTTCACACTGCAGTGTGCCACATAGGAACATTGGCACAACTAAGCTATAATTTTGGTGTCTCTTTATTTTAATGAAGTATTTCAGATTAAACCTGACTTTAAAAATTGAGTCACAATTGTCTTTAAATAGTAAGTATTGCTTTTCTGTGGTTTAACATACAAATTCTGTCATTGCCCTCCACTTCTAATTACCAATGAGCATCTAACAGACTGGCTCTGCTTTTGCCTTTGCTGTTTTCAGTCTGTTGTTAGATACTAGCTAACACTGAATTCCCATCTTTAAAACATTAATTAAATGTAAAGTCTTACCCCAACTGTTGACTGATTTTCTCTGCAAGTTTTGTCAGTATTTCTTGACAGTCCTTGAATACATCAGCCTCCTACAGTGAAAAATACACAGTATCAGTGCTTTCATCAAACTTCATTTGTTTTAGTGAATTTACCCTTTTTATTCTGTATTCTAGGTGTTGCAACCATCTCATATATCTCAAAAGCACTGTAGGTCAAGAAAGGATGTGTTTTGGTCCCTTTTCCTCAGTGCTACAAAGTTGTATCTTTTGACTTGGTTTTGTATGGCTTTTTATATTACATTAGAACTGTTACTAGATTTTATTGGATGCAGTCATTCTAATAAACATAAAGTCAAATTTTGCTTGGCTTAAGTATAATGAAGAAACTTGAAACATGAACCTTAATCCATTAAACTAACTACTACTTCTACATTTTTCTAGAACAATACCAATATTTTGCTAATAGTAGTGTAGGTTGAAAATATACCTGATTTCAGAAACAGGCTTTCTAAGGAAGTATATTGTAATATTCTCCAAAACTGTAAGTATTGCTCAGAGAAATTCAAAGCTAGGTTCCACTCAGATTAAAATAAATAAATACGCAAACCAACCACATTGAAAACTATGCAAAAATGGTAATGACAGTCCCTCAAACAATGTTACAGTGTTCCAGCCTCTTTCCTTTTCAAAAACTCTGTTTTAGCCCAACTTACCCTCTTACCTAAGTATATACAGTTTTGTGAGTTTTGAAACAGGGAATTAAGTGTTTTAAATTACTTGGAAGTCATTAAGACATCCCAAATTTAAAAATACAAGCTCTATGTCTGTACTTGTGCTGTATGCATATGAATGACAGCAACTTTGGAACTGGCTTTCCTGTTATTACAAAATGAGCCTTCGTTGTCCCTCATTGTCACTACCTAGCTTGCTCCATTGTCAGACCAGTGCTTGGGGAGATCAGGCAAATGCCCTTTACTTTTCATCTTGAAAAGAATAGTTTGTTCATGTGGAACATTTAGCAGTATTTCATCCTACCCTGAATTCTCATGCTAAATTAAGTGCTGAAATACTTAAGCTAATATATAGTAGCTCCTTGATTCTTCATTAAAACTCTAAAGCTCCACAAGTCACAGGCTGTAGGCTCTGAACAAGCATCCTGGTTATCCAAGTGGTCTGCACATCCTTCAGTATCCAGAAAAGTGCTTGAAGCAATGCTGTTGTCCCATAATGTGTTTTCCTAGTATTTTTGTTCTGATACACATCCAACAGAATATCTTTAAAATATGTTAGCAAATGTTATTTGATTTTTTTATTCAGAAAGTTTTAGCAGTCACTACTATTAATCTCATTTTTTTGTTCAGTAACACTTATACATAGCAAGGCAGTAAACCAGCATTTTATATTGTAAGCCCTAAGAACTTCTGAGATTTTATAGACCATGGCCCAGAAAACAATCTTGAGAAATGTTTCTATCCTGTTTTATAGGATCAGAGAAGGTAGAACTGGACAAGACCTCACAAGGCAGTCTTTTGGCTATTCCTTTTGCTCCAGGAAGGATCCATAGAACATTAACCATCCCCGATATCTATAGTCTTACCAAATTTCTTCCTCTTCCTCCTCACCTCAGTCTTCCAAATGAATGAAAGGAAGAAATTACTGGAGTGTTTTTACCCTGATAAATATTTAGTTGGATTTTAGTTATTTCCACAGTTTGAAAAATAAACTAGTAAGTCTGATCTTACCTTTATGAGGCACTCTTCCACATCGTCGTGGACTAAATCTCTGCCCTTACGCTTCTCACGATGGTATAAGCATTCTAGGGCTATCTGCAAGCAAACCAAGGAACAGTTGCTATAGGCTCAGTACTGCATTGTGGAGTGAAACTTTGAAGCTTGCTGAACAGAATAGAAGGTGGTTTCATTGAGCTCAACTGATCTGTCTTAGTGGCTCATTCCTACTTACCTGTTAATACCTACTTTTAAGGATTAGCTGCCACCATAGCTGCTATTTGATTAGCTGCTTGTTAATGTGCAGCAAGGCCTACATCTCAACATGCCCCAGCTTTGTTGTAGATTGTGTGGATTAAAACACCTGTGTTGTTCTACACTTATCCATAGCAAAATCCTTTAATCTCATTTCTCCTATCCTCCATTAGCCAATGCCAAAGTTTGGAAGTTTCATACCTGTACAAGAGAATAACTCATATCTACAGTCATTGAATAGGGAATTCAGTTAACATGCCCCAGAAGGTAACTTTGCTTTTAATGTCTCATCCACTTGTTTAGAACCATACTAACAAATGAAACGGCATTAGCTGGTACAAAGCCTTTCAGCAGATAGTGTTCGCTGAATAGAAAGCATCCTCAGCCTGACACTCTGAATCAATACAGATTCAGACAACTAAAAAAGTCATTACTGAATACTGAATTTTGGTTTTCTATTTGTACTTGCCTAGAAACATGATAGATACAGCTTCCATCACCAGCATTCCAGAGATTTATGAGAGAACTTTGACTCTAGATTTTGCATGGTTTGAGTTTTTGCTAGCATCTTTTATTGGCACTTACATCACTGTGGCTTTTTCTGTTGCAATTAATTTGCCTTTAAGATTCTGGAGAACTTCAAAATGTAACACAAATGATAAGCTATCCTAAGCGAAAATATTATTTTCACCAAGCAATAGCAAAACATTCAGAGCTAGATAAGAAAATCGAGATACTGCAGTTTACAGGGCCATCTTCTGCTCTCCTGTAATGTGCTGAGCTGACCAGCCAGTGCCTGAGGGAGACAGCCTCCTGGAGCCCCAAGCAGAAAAGAAGGAAAAGAGGGCATAGAAATAGCTTGATAGGTTCATTTCTTGACTTTTATATATAAACCCCATGTTGGCCAGGTTTTCTTCTTAGGGAGGGTAATATTTCACCAGGATCTGTCTTGATGATAACAGTAAAGGTCATACTAGTATTCAACAGAGATAAAGCCATTTTCTTTACCCATTCCACAGTACAGCCAAGAAATAACTAGCTAAGTCCAACCTACCTTCAATGGTCCTTGCATTTCACTGACAGTATATTCAAGCCGCTTCTTTGCCGTCTCCAAGGCTTGGGTCTCTTTCAGCAGACAGTCTAGCTCATAGATGAGCTCAGATCTCCAGAATTCAATATTGGCAATCCTCTCTCTTAGGTTTCTTCTACTGTCTTCTTGCATCTGGTAAGTCAGTTGATCCTTATCTTGTATGAGTCTCATTGAATCAGTGTTCAGTCTACCAGCATGGTACCTAGAGGCTTCAGACTCTTTTAACTGAACCATGTTTTCATGGTGCCAGTCACAAGTGCTGTAGCGGGTATGCAGGCTAGAGCGTAACGCAGGTAGAATAGTGGGCAACTGCCCAGTGGGATTAAATTGCTTGTTAGGGATAGGAGGGACCAAAGCCACTTTGTGAAGCAGCCTGGGCCTCCAGGAGCTGAGGTGGCGGTAGCCTGGTAGGTAGTAGGACTGATAAGCATCCTTGGTGGTGCTGGTGGGAGCTAGGTCTGGGAACAGGCAGCTCTTTTTTGGGCCATAGTAACTGGGTAGCTGCATGCTCCCCTGAAAATCCATCCTGCACCGAGCTCAGGTAGCCTCCCTCCAGCTGTGCATCATCTGCAGCCAGAGCAGCCCCAGGGCCCCTGCTGCCCTTAAGGTTCCGCAGTGCATTATGACAAGCGGAGATGTCACAGAGCTCCAAGGGCTGTTCCATCTTGCCAACTGGTGGAACCCACCTGGATCCCAGCATGCCAAGGGGCCTCCGTCCTCACCTGCTGTCCTAGGGCACGTTGTTTTTCCTACAAAGAAGCAGTGCTTTCCCCGCAGAGCAGCGCTGTGTGTGTTGGGACCCGGAGTCTAAACACGATGTGACCCTGTTTGGTTATAGTGCAGAGGGATTTGCCAAAGGCTCACTCTGGATGGGGTCTGTAGGTTTAGAATCATAGAATCCCAGACTGGTTTCGGTTGGAAAGGACCTTAAAGCTCATCCAGTTCCACCCCCCCTGCCATCAGCAGGGACACCTTCCACTAGACCAGGTTGCTCAAAGCCTCATCTAGCCTGGCCTTGAACACTTCCAGGGAGGAGCAGCCACAGCTTCTCTGGGCAACCTGTTCCAGTGTCTGACCACCCTCACAGTGAAGCATTTCTTCCTAATATCTGATATAAACCCACCCTCTTCCAGTTTAGAGCCATTTCCCCTTGTTCTATCACTGCCTGCCTTTGTAAAAAGTCCCTCCCCAGCTTTCTTGTAGGCAAGTTTATCTTCAGTGAGCTTACCTTGAGCAAAACAGAAGTTTTACTTCAGGAGGGTTCATGTGTATCGGTTAGTGGCTGCAGGGAAATGCAGCAGTGGAGACAAGTCTTCTGAACACAGACTCTGGGTGTCATCTCCTACCATTGTCTAGTGAGCTCTGCAGATGGTTTGGTCCAAAAAAGTATAACTATCTTGGGCCTTGCTTTTCCCCTCAACTGTATTCATCTTCCATAAAAAGTATAAAAGATGGGAGAGACCTTCATCTGATGATAACTTTTCTACAGTTTAAAGTGTTGAGTAACTTCTTGGATAACTTTTTCAATTTTTCCTTTCAGCTTTCTGGCTTGTTTGGCAAAAAAACCTATTTTTGAAATCCAGTACTTTAAATTGCATTGTGACCCCTGTTCTGTGCCAAGAATTTTGAACGTAAATAATTATTTGTAATTAGGCACTGTATTTCTTTATCCTAAGAGTCCTTAAATCAGCACAGTTTTTTCTTAGGTTGAAGTGGAAGACAATTGCAATCATTTTTTCTTCTCCAGATAGATAACTGCAAAACAGCCTGTTAACCTTAATTATCCTGGGGCAATAAAATATATATGTTTATATATATTCATTATATTACAGCATATCTTGTCTCAGAAAGCTAGCATAACATTACACCCCAGCTGAAAAAAGTAGAGGTAATTATAAATAAATAGTCATTGTAAGTTAATCTTCTGATGGTGTTTAAAATGTGTATATAAATGTCAGTGCTAAGTGTAGAGAGGTGAGGTAGGGGCAGGGGAGCCACACACAGTGGACAGGCACCAGACTGGGGTGTATGAACAGGGTAAGACTGATCCTGCAAATGCTCACGCACACAAAGAACTTTACTCTTGCAATAACTGATGGAACCAATTCTTAGCAGCTGCCCAGGAGGGTAAAGTTGTTTCTGAGCATGAGAGATTGCGGGTGTGCTGGCAGAGTTCCCCACCGAGTTCAGCCCGACTCGAACACTGTAAAGCTCTGGGTTTTTCCCACGTACCCCTGCACGAAGAGCATTTGCTGGCTCAGAGGAGGAGGGGGGCTGAAGAAGAGATTTTCTTTTCCTTTTTGGTGCTTTATATGGGGAATGTTCTATATAACCTTGGGAACAGGAAAGGGTCTGTTGCCCCCAAAAGAAAAATATTTAACCACGTTTAAAATGTGGAAAGTCCTGCTGACATCAGTGAATCTGATCCATATGTTTGAAAGGAAATACAGACCTAAAGTGCTGTTCTGAGCTGTGGTCTAAAACAGACACACATTTTTATAGAGAAGGTACAGCATAAATTTCTCAGATAAGTCTTACTGGCCAGTTCCTCCCACCCCAGACATTTGAGTTTGCTTAAACATTTGGATACACTTCCACGTAACGTTTTTTTCATTGGTTTCCCATAGAGGATAATTACAGAGCAGTAATAACAGAAGTTGTGCAAGTACTTGATGAGCATCAAGTGATGAGCATTTACCTGAGATAAATATCCTTGAAATGGAAAATGGGCAAGAGCCTATTTATTAATGACTGAAAATCAGAGGCCAAACACCTCAAATACCTTAAGTAAATGTATTTTAAGATATTTTTTTCCTAGAGTTTTTTTTAGGTGGACAGTTAATCACAAGTTTGTGTGGTTACTTTTTCCCCATGGTGTTCTTTCTAAAAAGCTTGCAGTTGTTGAAGTGGAGAGTGTTTATCAAAAGCTAACTTTGCAGTACTTTTCTCTCAAAAAGATAGATTTAACACTAGGAAGTGCTGGTATCTTTCCAAATATTACCAGATACTCTTTTCTGTATATTGTGTTTCCAAGGTGAGAATGCCTTAAATAGTAACTTAAACAGTTGTATGTTAAAAGAATCAAGTTTTGGGACTAAACAGTTAGAAATGGGAATACTAGAGACTCCTGACTGTGCTCGGATCAGACAAGTACCATTTTTATGACACCCTCAGCCAAAGCAATAGGAGGCTTTGTGAGCAGGAACCATGCTGCTTTCCTCACAGCTCCTCCAGAACCACCACCCTCGAGTGCTCCAGCCTTTCTCTCCAGCTTGAGTTACCCTCTGTGGTTTTTAAACTAGAATTCATGGGCCCTGCCTCTGGAAGAGGTCAGCGGCTCTCACGGGATGTAACCATGACAAGAGGGACTGCTGTATTGAGGCTCATACCTGTTACACGCGTCTGCACGAGAAAAACTAACACTTCATTAAAGGACGTGAATGTATCGTGTGCAGTTTTCTGAAGCAAAGCCGTTTTCAATGCCTTATTCTGAACACCAAAGCTTTACTCATCTAACAGCTGCATCACAGACTCACAGAATGTCAGGGATAGGAAGGGACCTCAAAAGATCATCCAGTCCAACCCCCCTGCCAGGAGCAGGAACCTAAATGAGATCACTGCATCTGCCGTGGTTGGGACTCTGTGCTGTTTTAGTCACAACAGTATGGTCAGAACTTTGTAACAGGTAATGAAGCAGTGAAGGGAAGGTGAAAAGATTGTCAAAGATCTTGGAAAAACACTTTCCTCCTCCTAAGTCTAAATATGGTTCTGTGATTTAGTGCTCATTTCTGTGTGGATTGGGAAGCATTTTGAGGCAGGAATCATCTTTTGCCGAATCTTGGCAAGATATTCCCTGTTGGGGATTCTCGGGTGATGATTCAGTTTGACAATTGCAGTTTACACCCTCAGCTGTCAGTCTGCGCTGGGGTGACGAGCAGTACAAGGAACCATCTCCCACGTTTGCCATCTCTGACTCAGTTTTTAGGCTCTGATGTGACGAATGAAGAGAGGATGAGGTCATGCACTCTGATGTGACGAATGGAAGAGAGGATGAGGTCATGCTCAGGCAGCCATGGGAGAGACAGAGGGAGCAGTGGTTGGGGTGAGGTGTCTGACAGTAAGGTCCACATTACATCACAAGTTGGTGCACACTTCCTTGGTTCGGAAAATTAATTTATTATTAATTTATTTCATCAATTTTTAAATACCAGAAGCAAGTTAAGGTAGAATAATCTTCCCAGTGACTGTTCCCATTAAATTAGTAGCAGTTTTTTACCAGCAAGGTGCAGAAATTGATATAATCGAAGCTGCAGTGCACTGCAGCAGTGGCACGGTGTTACCGCACCGGCACCTAATGGCTCAGCTACAGCCCCCCTGGGGGACAGAGGGAGGTGCACGCTCG
>NW_010306170.1:0-27360 GCF_000700745.2 Antrostomus carolinensis
CCAACCAGGAGATTCTATGATTCTATAATAAAAAGTCGCCATTAATGACCACAACATAGTGACATTTTCTGATGGTACAAAAATTGAAAACATTATGTTGGATGATTAGAAACTTACACAGGAAGAAAGTATGCGCTAGGAAATGAATAGAATTTATGTAGAACAAGGTGCAAGGACACAGAGTTAGGACATAACATGTATTTCTGTTAGAGCCTGGAAGCCCATCAATGAGCTCATCAGTAGGGAAACGCTAACAAGGAAGGAAAGAATGAGGGTATCTTAAACTCTTGGTCAGTTGTAGACCGAAGATTTGTCTCTTGGTGCAATGCCCCCATGGAAAGCACAGATACGATCCTATATTATATCAGATGGAATCAACATTCCTGTGGGAATATGGAAGATTACTGCTATTTTACAAGATATCACTGAGAAAAGTGGACATCTTTCTTTTCAAAAATTATGAATTTAGACTGGAATGATTCTGAGATGATTAGGAGACTAGCAATAAGCAGTGCTACTAAAGAGCACCATAAGGATTTGGCCTGTTTGTCTTAGCAAAATGGAAGTGAGGAGTGAATAAGATGGGTCTCTACATCAGAAGGATAAACACCAGAGACAAGAATAATTAACTTGGACAAAAAGCAACAAATGCACTGGGATACATGGATAAAAATTAGTTATAAATAAATTTAGTTAAGAAATTGGGATAGTGATGGTTAAATTCAGAACTCAAAACATATCCTTGAAATCAGTTTCAGGCCAAAGATATGAGGATACAATGTTTTATCTTCAGTCTCTTGCTGCCTACTCCTTGTAATCTTGGTGAAGATACTGCACCCATGTTATCTAATGGTCACTATGTCCACAAATAGGAAATTTTTCTCCATAAGTACAACAGGTTAAGCCTTTATGATACAGAAAGGAAGTATTTACATTTGAAAAAGAGTAAAACATACATATGGGGTTTCAAGAAACTTGTGTTAAAAATTCTGACACTTAGTTCAGGCTCCTCTAATTCTTAGACCCAAGTTAGCACTTAGCAGTAAGTCTTCTGCTTTCTTAGTATTTCCACCTAAATTATACTGCTGTGCTGTGCCAGGAAAATTACTTGCAAACTTTGTGGGATTAAGATTCAATTTCTATTCCATTTACAGAGCACTTTGTGGATCTGCTGTCCAAAAATACCATTAGCATCCCTTGGGTGTTAACAAAGCAATTTTTTTTTTACCTAATGGATAAAGTGTCTGTCATATATTTCAAAAATATTATGTTCACGTCCTGCTGGGGTTGTATTTTCATTAAAAATTCTTTATGTATTTCTTTCTCTCAGTGTCAAAGGGTTGTCAACATACCCATTTATTATTTATTAAACATTTTCAGCCTTCCTCTGTTTTTATCTTTGTTTTTTTAATCAAACCAAACAAATTGTGTCAACACAAGATAAAAGTATTAAACATGAAAACAGACTAAAATATTCTCTCAGTGATTGGATGCCCATATATTAAACATAGTCCCTCTGCACTGATAATTATGACACATAATAAAACAAACAAAAACATGGCAATTAAAGTCAGAGGGAAAAATATGCAGCATGAAGAAGAGAGGAAGAAAATAAAGAAAAGGGAAGGAGACGTGGATTTAACTCCAGTTGTTTGTCTAAGTCTCCAACTATTAAATCCTTTAACTGATTCAAAGGAACTAAGACTCCTTAGCAATTGCCTTTCATCCAGTATTCTTCTTTGTCATGCCCCACAACCACCAAAACTTAGTAACTGCTTGCTCTATGCCATATATAGACACCATTCATCAAGGTCATGTGGTGTATTATAATTACACCAGCATCACACTAGAACTTTGGAAGACAGGGCATGAACAAAAACCTGCATGATATTTATTCCCCTAAACGTTCAACAACAGTCAGTTGGTTCAGCTTTTATTTCATAATGCCTCTGAAGAGGCCAAGGCATTAAAAGATTATTTCTATTAAAAACAAATGGGATATATATGATGGTCAAAGATTGCTCCTTTAATCTCCTATGTTGCTTTTTCATTCTAAGTAAGCAGGATGTTTCTTTCTAGTTCTTGTTACATTTTCTAACTTTATGTGTGTCTCTGTATGCACATGCATGTGTACATGTGTGTGTATAAATAATCCATGTATATAGAGATAATTTTATGACACATAAAATTATTTAGATATAAATATATTTATATAATTTTATAATACTTGTCTGTGTGAAATTTGGTGTGTCAGTGGAAACAAACACTGTGTAGTTGGCAGTCTCTGTACACATAGTACCACTTTCAGTAAGGAGAGGATTTGGGTATTTCAATGGCATAAATATTTTGGGGCTTTATTCTGATGTAAGTGATATATCTAAATATACTGCCTTATTTCAGAACATGCTAGATTTCTTGGCATCTTAAGACAGGTGGAATCCAGGCCTCAGTTACTAACCAAGAGATATTTCTGGAGGTGTATATACATGTGTGGCAGCCAGTCTTTTCTCAACCTTTCCCTTCAATTTTTAACTTGAAACTTTCCCCACATGGGATGAAGCCTAAACTGGTGTTGATACACTAATCTGGCCTTTATCTGACAGGTCCAATGAATACTGCAGATTAACTAAGCTTATTTATACTGTGGTTCTGGACTATTCAAAGTCCAGAACCACAGTACACATAATGAGACTCAAGCACATAGCTATTGCATTTGTGATAGAAAGTAGACATTTTATGGCATGCTTTATTATAAATATGATACTACTACAGCTTTAGAAGCCAAATACCATCAAACAGATGAGGGTAACAAGGCAGTTCCCATTTTTAAGGGTATTCCTGATTTTTTGAAATTAGTGTTGAGGTAGGAATCTCCCCAAGCCCTTACTTAATCTTGGTAGAAATTATAATTTCCGTCTTTCTTTTCTCAGAGAGTCTGAAAGACTTTCATTTAACCAATTCTCAGTTAGGGCTTGTTGTAATAATCGTATTTACTTAGCTATTTACATTTCTTAGCATTAATAACCTAAGTATTTCAGTGTCTGTAGTGGTGCCTGTTGCAGGGAGTGGAGTGGTTACAGTGTTGGTAGCAGGGGGTAGAGTGGCTTCAGTGTCATTTGCAGGTGGTGGAGCAGTTGCGGTGTCTGTTGAAGGAGCTGGAGTGGCAGCACAATGCTGACATCTGCACTGAACACCTGTAGCAGATCTAAACAACATCACAAACTGACACACATTCAGCAACTGGGTGATGGTAGTTTGAGCATCCCAAGGATATTAGAAATTCTCAAGAGCTTTTATAGATTATGTGGAGTAGAAGGGGAAAACGAAGGAAGATGTCCCCTCCTTGTATTGGCTGTCCCAGGAAAAGGAGTAATTGGTAATCACGCCCATCAGACGGCTCCCAAAATGTGGGAATGGAGCCAGCTTCACTGTGCCACCTGCATACAGATATAAAATCGATCCCACTACCCATGATTTTATAATACTAAAAACCAGCACCACATAGCACAGCACAACAAAAACCTTAGTCAGCAAAAGAGCATCCCTCATTCCAATCCAACGGCTAGAGGTGGTGAACTACATATAAATACTGGCACACAGCATATATGGCAAGTGAGGTGATACAGACCACAGCTCTAAAAACACCTTAGAGAGCACAGTAAACAGCATTCTGATCAGTGCCGACCAAGTCAGAGGCCACATCATTAATGCTTACTGCAGTTTTGCTTTAACACAGCCTGGTCAAATCTGTCTATATCTCAACTTTTCGAGCCCCATGTTGGGCACCAAAAAAGACTGGTGGTTTCACCCTTTTATTCTGCAGCCAAACACAACCTGCTCTCTTTCACTCTCCACTTCCCTGCCAGGGAGTAGGGAAGGGAACTGGAAGGAAAAGGGCAAGGAAACTCACGGGTTGAGATAAAAACAATTTACTAATTAAAATAAAATTCTAATTATAGCAGTAATAGCAGAATATGCAAATGAGTGATGCACTGTGCAATTGCTCACCACCCACCAACCGAGGCCCAGCCTGTGCCAGCCAGTGATCCCAGAGCAGAGACAGCCCCAAAACCAAAACCCTGGAAGAGCGAGCCCAAGCAATCCCTGAGAGAATGCCCTGATTTTCAGTCAGCCCTGGTTAATATACTGAACATGACATGATACGATGTGGAATATCTTACTGACATATCCAAATGCCAGTTTGGGGTTTTGCTATTCACTACACTTCTCCTCTCCTAGTCCTAATGCAGCCATGAACCAGCCAAACATGAAGACCTTGAGCTCCAGGAGCAGTTAATAACATTAGTACTTTATCAACATTCTTCTCATAACAAGTTCTACACTGAAACAAAAACACAGCTATTCTAACTAATAAGAAGAAAATTAAGTCCATCCTAGCAAAACCAGGACAGTATAATTTTCTAAGCCTCCAATTTATATTTAATATATCCCATAACAAAGAATTTTCTGCAACATTTGCACAAATATTGTGTACACAGTTCTAAATGCACTCTCATAATTTGGAAACAAGTCTTCATGGGTTTTAGAACCAACACATTCTCTGCGTAAAAGGTTTTGTTCATTTGTTGCACAGGTAATATAACATAGAACACAATAGCTGTATCACTCTGGATTGTCCTTACTAGCATTGCCAGCAGGATCTGTAACAGTAGCAAGGATTGTCCTTCTTTAATGAGAAAGAGTCTGAAATCTAATTATCTATTATTTGCCTTAACAAGGGCTTAGTATATAACAATTTAATTTGATTCTTAAAGGGGGTATTGAATTCCTTTCCTTCGAGGGTTAGGAAAAAAAATCCCAAGCAACCCTATCTTTTTTCAGTGTCCAGTAGCAATGCTACCAAGCATTCCTTCAAGCACAATTACAATTATATTTATAAGTTGCCTGCCTCTTGCCAAGACTGAATAAATCTGATCTGATTTACGTGTCTAATTACAGTAGTAAGAGGTTTGGGTTTTTTTCAGCTTACAAGCCAAGGGCTCTGGCAAGAACCTTTGTGTCACAATAGATCAAGTAAATTGAGCTATAATTTATGCAATTCACAGATACTTTCCAAACTTCTGTAAAGAAAGTCCTTCAACTTTCTTAATGGTTTCAACTCTGTAGTAAATTCTGGTTTTGCTTACCAAAATGTCTTTGACTGTGGAGGACTGGCATGTGCCATAGCTAATTCTAGTCAATGGGTTGAGTATTTGCATTTGCACTCACTGAACATTGGTGTTTTCACCAATATCATCCTTCCTTACTTTAATTTTAACATTTTTCTTTTTAAAAACACCAGGTTAACAAGACGAGATTCACAAAATCTGTGCCTATCTACAAAGTCATGCTAAATGTTTTTAATCTGTTGGGACCTCCACAAATAATTCAAGACTGCACAAAGTTTGTGTTCTATGGTTGCAAAGAGACTGAATTAAAGGCTTTCAGCTTTGGGGTGCAGGGGAGAGTAACAAAAGTTGAAAGCTATGTCAAACTGAATTCTCTGACTTAGGCATGGTGACAGGCCAAATCCCTAAACACTGTCATTTGAGGATAAGAGACAAGTTAACTACTGTAGATTGACTCTACTCCAATCCAATTGATCCTAAGGTCAAGTAGACCAAATGAAAAAGTCTTGAAGGAACTTGCTCCATTCCACACATTTAGTGGTGAGACATCTCCATGGTCTGCTGCCTTTAGGATGGTTGTTCACTGGACTGACTTCTGTATTTAACAGCCAGCATACTAGCTCTTGCAGCTTACCAGGAAAGCACCCATGTTTCCTAAAAACATAACTTTGTGTGCAGATTGTCCCAAGGAAGCTGCTTCATATAGATTCTTTTTACTTTCAATGACATTAGAAATCCCTAAATTCTCAGACACTCCCTATAATACTATGTGAGTATTAAAGGTTAAAGCACACTGAAAGTTAGTTTATGAAAATAAAGTTCACACAATTATTTACAAACTTGTAAACTGGATTGCAAATAGTAAATAAATTTAAAAATGCATACCTAAATTTTAACAGTAAAATGGTTTCTCCTTAGGTACTTGAGACACAATAATGAAACACAAACTCTTGTTGCAAAAGCTAAGGGTGCAGAATTCATCAAATTACTCCATCTGCTGGGTGATTCCCTCCAATCCTGGATGATTTCTCTTAGACTGTGTATTCCTGTCCTTTTTTAATGCAAATGAAACATTCAAAGCTTGATCAGTGTCCTTTCAAAGCAAATGAAATATTCAGGGTTTGCCTTTGATATTCAAAGCACTTCCTGGAATCATGACTCCCTCTTTTCTCCATTTCCAGTTTAAGAAGACCTTTATATTGCAATTTTAACATATTCTTTCTTCCACCAAAGGCACAAGACAAATGTTTTAACGCTTTCTTGACTTTACTAGCCTTCCTATGTTGCACCTCATAAAAGTTCCTGACATGACCAACAGGCAAGAAAGTGTCCTTGTTTGAGTAAAGACATTCCTACATTCCCATACACCAAAGAAGGGAAACAAGAAAATCATTGTGGGAAAGGGTATGTGGGGAAATTAAGACAGAAAAAACACAGGGCAGATCCAACAATGGCATTTACATAGGAATTTGGTACATTGTCTTCTACACTCTAATAGGGATAGCACCTCCAGTAATGGTATTTCTTTTATTTACTGTAACCAGTCTATGACATTTCAGGCACTTATCAACAACTTGCTGAATACTTGTAAGACTGAACATTTCTGTGTAGTTCCCGAAGCAAAATTGTGCAGAAATAATCTGTCTGCAAGAAAACTACCTATGGGATTGAAGACAGCATGTGGACCAAGTTCACACGGTAATACCTTTAGCATCCCTTTGCAACTCTTGTTATGAGATGTCGTATATGAAATTACATTTAAAACAGGCTTAGATATAAAAGGCATGTTAAATATGGAGATGGTATCATATTAATTCCTCATTAAAATCAGTATTATAATAATCTCTAATAAAAGGTCCTTGTCAGACCAGTTAAAGAGGATACTGAACTGAAATCCTGAAGTGTCTTAACAGTGTTTTTATTTTCATTTTGTCTCAGGAAATTTGCATAATTGATTGAAAACACCATCAATGAGACAAATTAAAATAATGCCTCTTCTTTGCCTAGGAGATGAATGCTTTCTCTATTTAGTTTAGACGGAGCAAAAAGCTTTCATTAATACTTACTGGTTGCTATGCTTGGGAAATTTAAAGGACACATGAAACAAGTGCCTCATGCTTGCATGTGCACAGGTAGGCCTGCATTTATGTAGTACTCAAGTTTCTTATACATGTATAACTATTTCCTGACCCAAACCCACCAATGCTTTGAAAAACATGTCCTGAAAAGATGCATTCCCACCTTTTGACATCATCAATATATTTTCTTTACTCAGAAGAAGATCAAGTAAGATCACCTAAGACATTTTCTACTCCTGGAAAGGTTAGTGTCTCTGACCTTGTGAGACGATCGTCTTATGAACATTGGACACTGATATGTCTATGTGTTACTAGTCCATCTGTCCATGACTACAAGGAAGGATTCAAGCTGTTCATCCTAGATATGAGAGTCTTATTATATCAGTGTGAACTCATCAGTTAACATAGTCAAATCCAGATTAAGTAGTGACAGTACTTGAAAAGAAGATAATTGGAGATCTTAAGACAGAAGGCAGCTATGCAGAATTGACTAATGAGCTTACAATACCAGTTTCACACCTTCACCTGACACAGAAGCAGAGGCATATCATGTCCACTTGGAAGCAAGGTAACACTGAATCAGGGTGAAAAGAAGACTTGATGTTGGGTAGAAGAGGTGCAGAAGAATGTAAGTTCAGGTTGTTCTGGTTTGTACAAAGTGGCAGCTCTATCTTGTCTGAGTCAGTTTGCCTGCTTGAGCAGCATAAGAATAAAAAGAGGAATAAAAGAAGCAAAGAGTCACCATGGCCTCAGGATGTCATAAAGGGTGCTCTTTGTACCACTTACATTTACTCTCTTGGCAAAAAATACACTTGTTCTTTAGGAAAAAAAATATATTTCTGCAATTAAATAATATTTGAGTGTGTCAAATAAGATTCCTTAAGTATCACTGCTCAGATGTCCTGTGTCTACTTCTTGCTGTCTTTCATGCATACTGTATGGTCTCCAAATGGTGTCTTATCACCAGCACATTAATCTTGTCAATTCCAAAACAATGTAACTAAACTTATGAAAGTGCATTACCATGTTCTGCAAAAAACTCTTCTTCAGGTACCTAAGTTCATTGCAGAAATGAAAGCTCTTCAGAACTGCTGCATGATGAAGTACTATAATACTCATAATTTTCCAATTTCCTTTTAGGTAGAACCTTTTAATTACACCTTTCCCTAGTGCAGTCCTTTAATTTAAAATTTATTTCCTCATCAAAAAATGTGGCCTAATTGCATAAAAGGCTCCTTGGTGCAATGAACAATTAGTAGTATTCAGTGTGTTTCAGTCTCAAAACTGCAGATGTCAACAGTCTTGCAGATTTCAGATATACAAACCAATGACACCATCTGAAAACTAAAAAGAGCTTGGTTTATATGAGTCTAACAACTAATGTGAGCTCCGTTTATATTTTGAGCAATATGCATTTGAAAAGAACACATCACTTTCCACTTGAAAGTTGTATATTCTTTTTATTTTGTTCTTTACCATCACCTCCTGTGGTGTAAGAAGCAAAAGGTTTCCAATAGGAAGAAAGGTAAAGCCTGCTTTAGGCTCTCAACACGAAGTCTTATATAAAGAATATAAGAAAGAACGTAAGAAATTGGACAAAAGTGCTTAGTAATTGTTTAAAGCAGCATTAAATGTTAATAATATTGGAACACTTGAAAAAAATGTAGATGCTCCTGTTGGCAAGGAGGGCTCCAGCTAAGATAAGCTCTGAATAAAAGTACCTCCTTATCATTAAATGTTTGTAATTGCCAGCTCAAAATTGTTCTTTTTTTATCCCCCCCCTATATGCTGTTTTCTTGGTTACAACATTCTAGGCTGCTGATTTTATTTTTGTCCTGCAATAATGTAGAAAAGTTACTGTGAAACTAATGTGAACATACTGTGAGTTTAATGTGCATCTCTTGCTGTTATTAGAGGGCTGCAGGGCAGGACTGCTTGGGTTTACTGCATGGGTATGTTTTATTATGTAAAAAACACAGCTAAAGCTGATAACAGCTTTAGATAAATATCTAATTGAAGATATTTTTCTGTCTGCAGGGTGAAGTAGAAAACATTCACCATACACCTTGCGAGGGAAATAAACAGCACGAACTAAGGAGGATGACCTGAAAAGAGATGTGTTTTGTACACAACAGGTCAAGCTAAGTCATCATTTCTTTGCATAACAGGAGTTTAGACAGAGACAAAATACATTATTCAAAGACTTATTCAAATCAACCATCACTCAGAGCTTCTCTATGTCCCAGTTTGAAGCTTTAACAGACACTGATAGCATTATCACCCCCTGACTGGGCTCCAGCTATTTCATAAAAGTTACATTTAGTTTGCAGATTCTTTGTCTTTTCAAGTTCCCAGCCCAAGGCACAATTTACAGCATAGTCAAATTCCTCATCACTGCTAGATCCAGGCATGCACCTAGTCAACCCTCAGCACTAGAGTGTTCATAGAGGGGACATCCAGGCTTGCTGGCCAAATGGACTTTACCAGCTAAGCACAGCAGCAGCCAGTGCTGATTCTTGGCATTACTGATGCTGATACTGTGCCTGTGGCAGCAGGGAAATGTTTGTCCTCAGCACAAGTGTTATCTATTCTAATGAAAGCCATATCTGAAATGATAACCAAACTCTTAGTATAAAGTGCAGTATTACTCTAATGTTAACAAGACCTTTGATATTCCATAACATTTTGAAAATCAGGACACCTACATAGGGTTTAAAGAACCATGCTTTAGATAAGTAATTTTGACATGTTTGGAACCAAAAGGGGTGTGCTTCATGAGTAAGATTAAGGGCAATATACTCAAGTACTCAGTTCCCAAAGAAATTAACTAAAATTTAGGCACCAGTGTCTTTTCAACATTTCAACTCATATACATAGGTTGTCTTTGGAGTAGCTCTAAAAATATCACAGATTGGTTTCCTTTTCAAAAAACAGTCTATACTAATTCTCCTGGTTTAATTTATTTTTTTCACTACAAGAAAGCCCTTCTCTCTCCATTCAACTGTGAAAAATGTATCTGTTTTCATGCATATAAATTTCTTTACAATTGACTGGACTTCTTTATCCACTATATATACCTAGAGAAGAATTTCAGATCACCAGTGACCTCATCTGAAAAACGTAAATGAAGGAATTACTTCAAGTTTATATGAAATAATAGCAATGCAACCAAATGCTTCTTCATTTTTTTAACTGAAGAACTGGTTAAGATTTTTAGAAAAAAATCCCCAGATACTGCATCCCACTGTTCTTTGGCAGTTGGGAAAGAACATGGTTGGTATTTGTTTACAAATCATCATTTTACTGTTATAACTATAAAGGATATTTTTTAGAAATACTGCTTATCATCTGCAGTCTACTTTCCAGCAGGCAGTAGGTCCTTGTACCACTAATTGTAAGTTTCAGAATATGATCTTTCGTCTATTATCCAAAACACAGTATTTTGCCTTTCTTTTTTTGTTAATTCCCAGCATGCAGCTATATTTTCCAGTGCTTACTGAAGTCTTCTGTATATGCTTTACATTTTTAGAAGGCAGAAAAGGAACCAGAAGACAAAGTAAGTCCCATCGTTTTGATCAGGTAACACAGGAAGATTGTACCCAATCAGCAAACAAACAAAAAGGGACTTACTCTCCTCTAGGCATGAGTCCCACTTGCTGCAAGGATGCTGTCAGGAACATGGTGGCGCTTCCTTTAATTCCTCGGAGGAATCTGAGCTCATTTCACCACTCAGTTTCCTCATGATGGGGAGAACCAAGCACTTTGTCTCCTTCCAGCCCCAACTCAACACACTCCCAGCACATCCTTATTCCACATGAAGAGTTTTTTATATCCAGCAATGATAACAGCAGTACATGGGAACAAAAATAATGCCATTGAGAGGAGCATCATATCCTTAGAGCCACATCTGTCTAGACAACTCTGCAATTGCAGGACATCCGCAATAAAAAGTCCCATCTCAGGGAGCCAAATCAACAGTGCTGCTGTTTTTGCCCTGCCACATGGCACAGAGGGAGCACTGCATTGATACAAGCAGAGCTAATGAAAGAGACTACAGCCATCTCAAGGGTAAGCCCACCTCCAGGAACACCCAGGGCCCATTCCAAAGGGGAAGAAGCTCTACTGACTATGAAACAGCTGGTTTGAGTTTCTCCCATAGCCACCCCAATACTCCCAAGTAATTAGTTAAAGCTTTTACCCGGCACCTTTACCCTGACTGATTAACACAAAAGAAAAGAGTTAAAAGTACATAGCACACAAGGTGCCTTACTCAACATGAATTTAACAAAAATAGCAATTTCCATGTGTCAGTTTCTTCAGGTATTTAACTATATGTTTCTGATTTGTTCATCTCCTTGATTTCATTTCATCTACTCATGGTTCATCAATAGTTTGCAAAGAATTTAATTAGGACAAGTAAACTAAGTATTTGCAATTGCTATCAAAATTCTACAGACATTCCAAACTGATCTAATCTAAGAAATGTATATCTGTCTGTCCTTGGAAGAACAAGAAACCAAAACCACAGAAGCTTTACAGCATCTTCATTTCATAAAATAAGACATTTTATAAATTCAGAAAGATGTGCTTCAAGCAAACACACTTAGTTTATCTCCTGTCATTGGTTTCCCTGTGTGACTGAAATTATAGTGAGGGGGGAAAAAAAATATTAAACAATGTACTGAAAGCTAGGAAAACAGGAAAAGCATTCTCCAATTCCCAGTGTGAAATGAAAAGGTTACTCTTAGTAGAGTAAGGATTGATTTTCCCATTCTCAATGTCAAGCTAATTTGTTTTTAATTTTAATGGGATTAACCTACACAAATTATCCATTGGCCGGTAAAGGCTTCTAAGGATGCAGCATCTTACAACACTGCAGCATTCGTAGGTTTAACTTCCAGCTTATTACAGGCATATGAAATAGTGGTTAGAATAAATGGTATTAAACATCTTTTGAGGATTTTGCATTTTTGTTTTTTAATTGGGACCACGTGGTGCCAAGGAAAGGTGGGCTGCATGGCATGAAAGCTTTCTTGGAAAGAAATCTCACACAGCGGAGCAACTTCTCAGAGAACAGGCTGTCACTTTTTTAAACTGGCTGCATCACACAGTCAGTAGGATAGTGGCTAACAGTGCTGTTTAACCTCTTTTCACATGGAGGACCATTTACAGCTTTTTTAAAAAAAAATAAAAACCTTAAAGACTGTCTTGTACAGAGTTCTCACAATACGTTGTCATTTTCAACTAAATAAAAATCGGGCTAAATCTTGAATATTCAGGTTTTAACTCTTATTGCCCACTCTTTTATTTTCTTACTTCCTTGTTTGTGTTCTAAGGATATTGTAGCTGGTTTTTTACTAATTTCTTCCAACACAAGTTTTTTTTGTCTTATGGACCAACAGTGGGATTACAAGTTGTGAAAAACAGTCATACAGATAAATGAAGCTAACTTTCATTATATATATTCCCGCTAGTTTCCATAATATATTTTACTAACATTCAGGAGGAAATGCATTGAAAAATATGCAGAGACTCAAAGGACATTTACAGGAATTTGACTTTATCAATGAGTTAGACTCAGAAACAAAATCTGAGTGCTTTAGCAATGATGTTTAAAGATATATGTGTGTTTATACTTCAAATTTTATACTTCTGTGCAATTGAGGAACAGTTTAAGAACAGAGAAGAAAACTAAGCCCTAGAGCACAAATGCTTGAGGGAGAAGCTATATTTTTATGTAGTGTTTTCTATAGAGTACAACTAGACTATTTAGCTACAGTCATGACTAATAAGGATAATAAAGGAAAGTACATTTTTAAGACAAAATCAGTTGTTGCTGGGATAGAAGAGTGCAATGTTCTGTGTGTTACTTAACTGGATAAACATTTGGCAGGTCCAGCTAAGGAAAGGATCGTGTACCCACACACACAATAGTGAACCAAACACCCTTACAAACTATGGCAGCAGACAAAGATTTCACCGTGGTCTGAAGAGCTCAAATGTCAGTTTATCCCTTTGCTCCACCAGTGACACTCAAACAGAGCTAGAAAAGGAAGAGCAAGAGAAAGGCTGTTTAGACACATAGAGTGTGCACTGGGAATGATGGATGAGCAGTGCCTTTGGGTGTTCCCATCTCGATAGGAAGCGTCATCTGAACCCTCTGTGATCCATTCTCTGAGCTGCAGGAGACTAGATCAAGGCAAAGCCTTTTTTGTGTCTCACACACAGCTCACAGACGAGTCAATAGCAGGCTTTCATCAAGCAGTAAGTTATTTCAGCAAGTCAAACTCCTTCTGAAATTTTTACATTAACATGCAGCCTAACTGGTAACTTTTTAACAATAATGCTCTTAAAGCTTTGATTTTCCTTTTAAACTTTTTACTATTCAAATGTAGGACGGTACATTTCATGTGTCTTCACTGCCACCTTTTGGTCAAACTTTTTTCTTCTTGCTGTTTTTTTTAATTTTTATTTTTTCTTAAAGAAATATACAAAGAGCAATGTAACTAAACAAACAAACAAACAAACCAAAAGTACATCCAGAGCAAGAGAATGTGCAAGGTAACAGAAATACAAGTTTTCAAAGCCTAAAACAAGGGCGGGGGGGTGAAGGGGGCAGACAACAAGAAAAAAAAACAAATATATTTTATCCTAAATTCAGTTACAGTAAGGTTCATTGCTGTTGATTCACAGCCACCCTGAGGTACTGTGATTGAATACAGATTTATAAAGCCTTCTCTGGATATGCTGACTTCAGAGCCAGAATTTACTTGTTTTCTCTCCATAGATCAATGCCTTCCACTAAATACTTGTTTTCCTTTCATACTTACCTGCTATTTCAGCATTATTAGAATTCACATTTGTTCTGTGTTAGTGTACAGCAGAATCCTATTTCATGATGAAGGCTGCTTAATGGCACCAAAATACACATGTATCATCTTAATAAATTATTATTACCACTATATTAATGTAAAGTTTATACAGCAACAGTACTTAAAATGCAACTGGAGAAGACTTCATTGTATACAGACATTAGCAAAGTGATTACTCATGACCAAAATATTGACTATTCCAAAGAAAATAAGAATATTATTACATTTGTTTATTCCTTAAGTAACCTGTAATGGTCTTCAGCACTGAGGAGCCTCAAAAAAGCAAGGAGCGGGAAGTCAGCTCTCTTCCCTCGCTTCCTGTAGTCTTAGCAGAGGGAGGCATGTTATTTCCGTGGATAATTCTTAAGAGTACTGCTCAACGTGGTATTAGTTAAAATAATTTTCAGGCTGTTCTAACGTGCTGCATAGGGGAAGAACATCAGAAACTATTAATCCCTAACAGTCTTTTCTCACAGTCACCATCCGAGTCATCCACTATCCTCAGGAGACATAACACAAAATCTGCTACCAAGTGAAGCTACTTTGCATTATGATAAATCAGAAGAAAAGTATGTGCAAGAGAGCTGAACATTATTTTAATTTGTACCTCCACAAAAGAGAGTCATTTACAAGTATCTATCATGCTGAGACCAACTGGGATTAGGACATAGAATGTGCCTGCTCATTTATTAAGGTTTTAACTCTTCATTTATCAAACAAAATGTTACACAGACAGGAAGCAGCATCACTACTTTCTGGTTGCCACAAAGTCTTTGAATGAGTTGAAATCACTATGAGCCCAGAACACCCTGGGCAGGGATACACCTTCTCTATGAGACTAGGTAAAATGAAGGAAGATGTGTTAGAGAAGCATGTCAAAGAAAGAATAAAGAAAAGTAACAGCTGCATTTGTACACACTTAATAAAGTCTCAGGCTTACAATTTAGCACATCCCAAGCCTAGCATGCTCTGCTCTACTATTTGTCCTTAATGATCTCAAAATATTTTCATAGACATCAGGATGACCATCCTTATGTTAAAGAGCAGAAAGCAGAGACACAGAGCAGTAATGAAACTTTTCCAAAGTCACCCAACAAGCTGTAAAAGCTGCAAAGAAGGAAATTATCAGAGTCCTACTGCGGGATGTTTTCCTCCAGTCCATCTTGACTCTCACACCAGCCACGTAGCGGCTCCTCTGAGAATGCTCCCCCAGGACACTACCCACCACAAGCAGTGTGCTGGCTTAAGGGACAGACGTTCAGTTGAGAAAACTGGTATTCTTAAGCAGCTGGGAAGCACTCTTGTATTAGGGCTTATACTGCTGTACATCTTGTCTGGATAAACACAGTGAGCATCATGGAAGATAACATTCTGAAATCTCTCTCCAGCATTAATAATAATTTTAATACTCTGGGATTTGTCAAAAGTTCTGATGGGCAGAACATGCTGACTCCTAGACTGGCACCTTTCTTTAAACCTCCATGATAACTTGGTGCCTTCTGTTTATAGTGAATTTATGAAGCAAGCAGCTATTGTAGAAACAATTAATGAATAAAAAATAAAATTAAATAACCTCAGAGAAAATACTAATTTGCTTGATTGCCTATTTCACCTCGCTGCCTCCATCATGGTAAGTTTAGGCTTCCATTATGAAGTATTTAATTACAGAGATTTCATTGCTTAATTCTAAATGTTTATTACTTCAGGAAGGCATTTCAAATAACTGTCCAATACTGTTTCATGTCACCATGTTAGTTTATAAGGAAATAGATATTTTCACTGTGGTTTTATTCTTGTTGGACATGACTTAACCCATTTCTGTAATTAAAACAGATTTACTCCTGCTATAAAAACCATAATTGATACAACACTTTAATTCTCATTTGTTGCTAGGAGTGGTAACTTTATTAATGCTCAAACTTAGAGTCTCATTACAATTTGACAGCAGCTTAACAAGTTATCGAACACCAACTGAATTATGGTAACTTTACATGTGCCTGTTCTTAGTGTGTAGCAGATGTGAGATATTGCAGCTTAACATAAACCACAAATTATACAGGGAGCCAAAAACCCCAGCCTTGTATCTCAGGTGCTTCCATGGAGTGTCAGCTAGGCACTGTGCATGTTTGCCACGGAAATCACAACTACGTTCTTCTCCAGTGTTCAGCTTCTGAGGAAAGCAAGCATCATGTCTGGCACTGACCTTCACTTTGGAGATTTTTGGTGTCAGAGCTTCTTACAAAGGATCAGATACAAAGCCTGTTGAAGTCAATGAGAAAATATCTGCCATTGACCTCAGTGATCTTTTGATCAGGCTTTCAATCTGTGGTGGTTTAAACCACAGGTAGACCATGCGGTCCTGCACTCATTCCCCCCACCCAGTGAGATGGGAAGGGAATCACAACAAAGGGAGCACGGGATTAGGAATGAAGGACGGGGACAGCTCACTCACCAGTTATGGTCACGGGCAAAACAGACTCAACTTGGGGGAAAAAATCAATTTAATTTGTTGCCGTTCATCCAAGTAGCACAGTGAGACATAACAACCACATCTTAAAACACCTTCCCCCCACCACTTCCTTTCTTCCCGGGCTCAAATCACTTTGCTCCTGATTTCTTTACCTTCTCCCTCCATGGCACAGGGGACAGGGAATGGGGGTTGCAGTCAGTTCACCTCTGCCGCTCTTCTCGGCATGAAAGTCCAGGAACAAGATGTTCCAAAGCTTCCCATGGAGTAACGGACCCCTTTGGGCTCAGCTCCCAGCTCCGGCATGGAAACATCCATTGGCTGCAGACAGGCCTCTGGTCCAGTGCACCTCCTCACCCCCCGTGGCTCTGGGGGTCCACTCCCACTCTGGCATTGCGTGTCTCTCAAGGTCTCAATTTCAACACATTTCCCCTCAGGCTCAGCTTTTTTGCTACAGTGTGAAGTCTTCCATGGCCTACATGTGGTGTATCTGCTCCACTATTGAACTTCCATGGGCTGCAGGGACCTCCTTTACCTTCTCCTACTCCATGCAGTTGAACTGGGTATATGAGGTTCACAGGCTGCAGATGGGCCTCCAGTCAAGCACACCTGCTCACCCCCAGCTCTGGGGGTCCACCTCCACTCTGGCGTTGAGCGACTCTGGGGGTCTCAATTTCAGTTACATTTGTCCTTGGGCTCAGCTTTCTGCTCCAGCGTGGAGTCCTCCATGGCCTACACACAGATATCTGCTCCACCATTGAACCTCCATGGGCTGCAGGGGACCTCATTTACCTTCTCCTCCTCCATGCTGTTGAACTGGGTGTCTGAGGTTCTCTGTCCAACCCCTCCTCCTCCTTCCTCCTGGCAACAAAGTTCTCTCTTTGTTTAGACTGATGGTCGTCTTTTGTTCAGGTCCATGGCCTCTCCTCCAGGTTCTCTCCAGCTTCTTCTTTTCAAGACAGTCCTTCCCCTCAAAAATATGGATTTGCAGAGGCGTTTCTCTATGTTCAATAGCTCAGCCTGGGCTGGAGGGGGTACTCCTTGGAGCCAGAGCGGTTTCACGAAGCTTCTCACAAGGTGGCCCCTTCCCCCACTACCAAAAACAGCCCCCTCCATGCACACAAATCCAACACACAATCCTACAAAAACTATGTTGTATTTCAGTGTGAAATGGATTGGTGAAACAGTGACACAGCCCCTCTGTTCCACCAGAAGGCCCTCTCAAGGAAAGGAGCATGTTCCATCACAGCCAGACTCTGGGAAGCAGGGACCACTGACTTTTAAAATCACTTTAATGGAAACGTTGACTGCTGCAAGCTGAAGGGTCTTAGGGCTGTACTGGGATGTGAGCATGTTCTGGCATTGTAGCTAATTTATTAATAGCGCTGGGGGTAGAGAAAAACAACTTGACAGAGAATGCAAATTAGATAGACACAACACTGGGTATTTGTTTGGTTTTTTCCTCACCCAGAGCTTTCCTGTATCTTATTAGAGTTGGACTTTGTGCAAGTATTTTCAAAATGAAGTCACTCACATCCACGTTTGAGTTTCTCCCAGATAAAACTAAACAGATTAAATAGGACAATGGAAACTGCTTCTTCAGTGTATTTTTAGTCTTAACACACACACACAAAAAAATCTTCTACTGAAGTTTTATTCCTCAGGCCACAGAAGGTGGGCAAGAGGCAGGGAGACAGAAAAAGAGAAAAAACACAGTGTAAACTGTTTTCCAGAAACAGAGTAATCCACAGTTTCCAAAGTGCGTTCTTCTGGAGAGGGAAGGTTGTCACAAGGAAACAGCTGGCCACATGTGAAAAAGGCAACAGATGGGATGAGGAAGGAAAACAGACAGGAAGCAATTGTTGTTTTCACTAAGTCAGAATATAACTTTGTATGTTTCAAATAGACAGCCAGATAGACCGGGCAGAGGAGGAGGAGTGCATGTGTGTGGCTGCATATGTAAACACACATACAAGCACACACACATTTCAATTAAGCAAGGGCAGCAAGGCCACTAAAATGTTCAGGATTTGTGAATGAAAATTGAGGTGGCCAGCATGACATTAAGGTGAGATGCTATTTCATGGGAGAGTTTTGGCACTTGCACATACCATCAAATCTCAAAAGCCTTTCAAGCAGAAAAAAGGGCCTGGTAGCATATGGATTAACATTCCTCCTGTGGATTACACTATTAAGTGCTGCTATTCAAGGGTAAAAGTAAAACTGAGAGTATTTTTATACAAAATTTAAAGTACCACAGCAGCAAGCTCTTTCAGTATGGAATAATCCAGTATCTCACACATGAATGAAATTGTCCCCTGATTTACTGAAGAATTTCCACAGAGGATACTCTATAGGGCTAAGCCATGTCCTGCTGTGATGCTAAATAAGGAACAATTCCAGCAAATGCAACACAATACAACACTCGTGTCAAGCAGATGTGATGCTGAATCAAGTCCACAACAGTTGAAAGAAGCATCCCTACCAATCATTTTCAAATTACTGATTTAACTTTAAATACGAGTCAACTTCTTGCTCTGCTCTAATGCAGTCCATTTACTCTAAATTACACGTGCTACTCTATACCAAACAGCTTCAGAGTTTCATTTGCTATTTCTGACTCTATATTATAACTACATTTTAGGGCAGCAAGAAAGACTTGTATGAGGAAACAAAGGTAGCATTTAGGTTTATTTCTTCAACACCCAAGCAGTAATAGTAGAACAGAGGTCAGTATGAATAAAACCCAAATTGGACAAAAGTATATAATTTATTTTTATGACTTTGCCAGCACCTTTGTTGAAATGTAAATAATCCCTTCATTTTTATACCAGCGGTGTCTTTCAGATAACAGAAAAAAGTATTTTGAGTGGTTTTTAATCAAGATAGTCAGGACAAGTGAAGAAAATCAAAATAAGGAATCTCTTAAGTGAGAATAAAGAGTAACAACACTCAGCCCTTTGTAGATCACCTAATAACATTCAGGAGCATAGATACTGTCTTTGAAATCTCTGTCTTTTTCATGAACTGTTGACTAAGGAAGTCAGGGCAATGTTGTCAGCTGATGCAGATTAGGAAGGAAAAAAAAATGTTGTAGTTTATGCCAAAGCCAGAATTGTTACAGATCCATATTGACAATCAGGGATCTATAATTACAAATTATTTTAAGAAAAACTTGTTTCCTTAGCTTTGCTGCTCTTTCTGAATGCTCAGAATTGGTTTCGCTGTACCGCTTCATCTTCAGATATCACTTCTGAAAATAGATAGGATACAAAATATATGAATTTTTTCTACTGTCTAAGTAGTTTAAAGATCTGTCTTGAATCTCCTCTCTTTGTGAAAGTATTGGCAAGCTTTCATTTGGTATATTGCAATGATTAAGTCCATGTCAATGTCTGTCTTTGCTGTCACTGCACTCTCCCTGCCTCCCTTTTCACTGAGATCTCAAGTAGAACTGGTAAAGGAAGAGTTCCCAGAAGGTCATTAGTGGTAAGTCACCTTAGGTCAACAGCTCTCATAAAACAAGCATGCCAAAGAGAGTAGCAAAATAGCAGAAAACCAGACTTCTACTCTAGACTTCAAGTAAGGGCAATAACCAAACAAAAATTACCTGAAAGGAGATTTCTGAGTTACTTCCTGTGATATGGATTTAGAGTTCTCATTAAACTCTTATGCCTGTCATTCAACCTCCATATTCAAGCTAGGGTACTCTCAATTCCAGTTCCCAAAACTATCCATAGTCATTAGGGTCACATATTGCTGTGGAGTTTGATTTCAGTCTTTTCATAATCAATGCACCGTCTCAATCACAGTCACTCAGGAATATTTTTCTTCTGTTTAAATGGAATTTCCTGTATTTCAACTTGTGCCCATTGCCTCTTGTCCTGTCACTGAGAAAAGTCCGGCTCTTGTTTACTCCCTCCTGTCAGGTACTTATACACAGAGATAGGATGTCTTCATGCCTTCACTTCTCCAAGCTAAGCAGCCCATCTTCTCTTATGTCAGATGCTCCAATCCTTTAATCGTTGTCACCCTTCTCTGGACTCATTCAAGTACATCCATGTCTTGCTTATACTAGGAAGCCCAGAACTGTATACAGCATTCTAGATGTATACAGATGTGCCGAGTAGAGGAGAAGGGTAACTTCCCTTGACCCGCTGGCAATGCTCTTCTTACTGCAGCCCAGGAGACTGTTGGCTGCCTTTGTTGCAAGGGTGCTCATGTTCATTTGGTTTCCACCAGGACCTCCAAGAGCTTTTCTGCCAAGCTTCTTTCCAGCCAGTTGGCCACCAGCCTATACTGGTGTATGGGTTTATATATTCCCAAGTGCAGGACTTTGTTGAACTTCATGAGGTTCCTGTTGGCCTGTTTCTCCAGGCTACTGAAGTGACTCTGAATGGTAGCATAACTATCTGATGTATCAACAACTCACCCCAGTTTTTGCGTTGCCTCCAAAGGCCATTTTTCCCCTGGAGTCTGCAGTATGCTAGAGCCTGCTGTTCTTGTCCAGCCTGAGCTCCCTGTCTCTGTTCCTGTCCTGCCTCAGTTCCTGTCCTGCCTCATTTCCTGCTCCAGTTCTTCCTTGAGTCCCTGTTCTCCTTCTAGGGTGGACCAGTGTCCCACGCAGCAGCAAAATGTCTGAACAAAGATCTCAGCTCTTGGATTATTTCTGACAATTAACTTCAGCTACCTACTGTTATTTGTAGTGTGTAGTTAGTCACACAGTATAACTAGCACTTCTGGGTGACAGCAACATTTTAATTTTGACCATGGATATTATTTCTGAATGGTCAGAATCTTAAGTTAGAATTCCAGTATGTAGTTTTGGACAAAAGACCTTTTTCTTTTTAAGTAATAAAACTGTACAGATTTAAAAATACTCTTGCTCTAAGAACCTAAAATTGATATAAAATATCAATATTAATGCTTAAATTGTTGAAAAATAATTCCAAATCTGGCAAAATATCCAACTCAACAAGCTCTAATTAGCACAACTATTTCCATGTTGGAGACATACGCGTAATTGTGCTGTCAGTCTTTGCACGTGAGCAACAATTCCCTTACCAGTCAACCATAATAAATATGTTAATGTAGTAGTTCCACATAAAAAAAATTGCCCAAAATCTGATGGCACACAGCTTCAAAGCATTTAAATTAATTATGGTTTATTTAAATTGTTAATAATTATTAAATTATTGAATTAATTCCAAATGTATTGGTAAGGTTCTGTTCCACATTTATTTAGATTGTATCAAATTTATAACAACTGTCTGATCAGCTTAGTATTTTTATAAATACCTCAGTACCCTTAACATAGCATTTTAAGAATTTCTCGCATCTGCTCACTTCTCAAAGACAATTCGGTAACCTACAAATGCCTTATAAGTACTGACAAAACTAATTCTTTGTCTTCCTTCAAATCTCTTTTTAAAATTAGGAAGCTGTTGTTATTACAATGACATCCGGCTGTTGGAAGCACTATCAATCATCACACTGGAGAGTTACCACCACAGTCTGACATCATCACCTCATTGCATTCCTAAAACTGTGTTCAGCCCTGCTTCTTCCCTATGTGCTCGTATCACCCTTCTCTTATTGTTTCAAATGTGAAACCTACATTGTAGCCTGCAGAGAGTGTCGGTATTTGTGGTTTGTCTTTGCACAGCATCTCACACTACGGACTATGCCAGGGTTTTAGGCACTATGGTGATAGGCAAAAAAAATGATGACATAAATGCAAGATACAGTGTCAAAAAAAAAAAAATCTTACAAATTGTAAGGATTTTAAAATATGATAATGGAAGCAGAAAGGTTTTATAAGAAATTCCTGAGGTAGAAAGCCTGGGAAAGGGCATGGTTGTGGGAATGATCCTGAAATATTTTGACAATTTTGTGATCTCACCACATGCTTTCATAAGACCACAGTGGAAAATATAATGTTATTAGAATGCTATTCCTAAACCACCAAATCTATCGAGGAGCCATAACTACTGGCAATAAACCACATTAAAGGTTTTTCACAAGGTATGCTCCAAAGCATTTCCATTTCAAATTACTCTTGTACAAATATTGTAAAACACCACCTTTTTAACAATTAGAGGTAATGAATACCCGTATACCCCGCAGCAGAAAATATACCACTGCTATTACATAATCAGACTTAAGCAAAATGGTTTCCTGTAGAAAAAAAACAGATGCAGAAATGTGAAAGAACACCTGAACTGGTGTGGGTCAAATGCCTACCCATACGCCCAATATTCTGTCCTTACTCAGTAACCCTTCCCCTGTTGGTCTATTCCTTCCCATCTATCCTTTACATTTTACAGCCTTAAAGTGCTGCAGCTTTTTTTGTTAATCTACATATAAATTACTATTATTTTTATTATCATTGCTTTCATTATTGTATTTTAAGGCAGTTAGCTCTATAGTCCAGTGGTATGTGTGCGGCAAAATCATTAAATCATCAAGACACCACAATCAGAGAAGTATCATAAATGCTTCAAGGGATAACAGCACAATTTTAGATGTTATGTAAGTAAAAGTAACAAACACAATGAGAAAGGCAAGCATTACTTTACAAGTATGCAATCATACACAAAGAGTATCACTATGCCTGATTCAATTAAATTTTGTTCTTAAATATCAAACAAATTACTCTTTATTGCTTCCAAGAAATGACATGCATTATCATAAAGGAATTCTGTGAAAGGTGTTAGCTTGGCGAACTAGGAGTGGAAGTGCTTTCTGTACTTGGCTATAAATTATATACTTGAAATCCAGAATGTAATTTCTTTTACAAGGAAAGAAAATAAAACACTGCTGTTCTCCTCTACTTCAAATTGTTTTTCAACTCATTCAATTGAACTTTAACAGAAGCAGTCATGTGGTCTTTACTTGTACTTCCAACAGTGTCAAAAAGTATCACTGTTAAAAAATTATTTAGGTGTCATGTGCGTCTATTGATTTCTCATAATTCAAGACAAGTAGTGCATAATTTTGTTTCGTACACGTGTTGGACTGGATTGAACAGCCCTCTCAAATGATCTTGAGCTTCTGTTTTTTCACTGTATTTCTTCTCCTCAGCTTCCCATCACTTGGCACTGATGACTTAAATACCCCAGAGGAATTCAAGTATTTCAAGTAGTTTGACAGCCACTTATTTGAATCAGAATTTGTGTGATAAATCCAGGCCAAGTAAGACATTTGTTTGACTTGAACAACATTACTCACCAAGAACAGCTGGTTCTTTACTGCACATTCATTCAGCAGGGGATACAGCAGTTGTCTGCTTATCTGATCTATTGTATTCCTTTGGATAAAGGAGCTTCTTAAACGACAGTAAACCAAGTATGTTTGAGATCCCTGTTCTCAGACGGCCTTAGCCCACAAGGAACAAGCACTCCCTGCCAGGTGCAACTCCCACTCGCAATATGAACAGAGGGAACTTAGCACTTCCATTCCCAACTCAGCTCCGTCCTATTTAGGAGCCATTACTGCTGTTTCTTATGTTGCAATTTTCAAAACCAGATTAAATTAGATTACATTTCAAAACAAATTTTCAAAATATTTCACAATTTTCCAAGCTTATACAAAGTTATTTGTAGCGTGCATTCTTTAATATTCCTTTTCACAGCTTGCTGGGGTTTGGAATTTTGAGCAAGAGTCTTCTTGTTGGCATCTCACACGTATTTATGTCCAAAAACGTTAATGCAGTTAAATTTTATGCCCACTGTCCCACTCAAGACCCCTGACAACACCAGATCAAGGCTGCATTATGAGGAATATTGTGAGCTGGCCAAGGTAGGTGATCCTTCCCTTCTGAGACCCATCTGCAGTGCTGTGTTCAGTTCTGGGCTCCTCAGTACGAGAGAGGCCTTGACGTACTGAAGTGACTTCAGTGCAGGGCCACGAAGATGGTTAAGGGACTGGTGCAGTTCTCCTACAGGGAAACGCTAAGAGCTGGGACTATTCAGCCTAGAGATGAGAAACCTCATGGGGCTCTTAACAATGCATATAAACACCTGAGGGGGGAGGAGGGTGAAAACGGTGGAGTCAGACTCTTCCCAGTGGTGCCCAAAGAAAGACAAGAAGCAATGAGCACAAACTGAAATACAGGAAATTCCATTTAAACATAAGAAAATGTTTACTGTGACAGTGATCAAATATCTGAATAAGTTGCCCAGAGAGGTTGTGGAGTCTCAGTCCTTGGACATATTCAAAACCCACCAGGACAATGCTCTGAGCAACCTCTTCTGTTAACACTGCTTTGGGCCAGGGTAGTGGAGGGGGTGGACTAGATGATCTCCAGAGTTCCTTTCTTCCTCAACAATTCAGTGATTCTGTGAAGTCTGTACAGAAAAAATTTGAAAATTTCCATGATTCTAGAATCCCTCTGGATTTTCACTATCCTCACAGTGAATAATTTTTTCCTAATGTCCAATATGAACATTCATTCTGCAATTGTGATCCCCAACCAGTTACACTCCTTGGCATTATCAACAAGAGTTGGGCTTCGTCACCTTTGTTCCTCCCCTTCAAACATTTGAGCACTGCTACTACATCACCCCTTAATCTGCTCTTCTCCAGACTAACCAAGTCCAGCTCCTTCATGCGTCTCCTCAGGGATCATGTGCTGTAAGCCCTTCACCATCTCAGTAACCCTCTGCTGACCCCCATCCCGTGCCACCCTGGAAACCCAGCCATTGTTTCAATAGCTGAACCAAGCCCATTTGCACTTGTCTAAATTACAGGGAATGGTTTTCACCCTTCCACACCACTTCCCCCTATGCAGCATCATTTCTAAGTCACTCAAGGGCATGCTAGACATCCTGCTGACAGTAGTAGTTACACTGAGCTTACTCAACAAATTCAGAGCAAGACTAAGTGTTGGTATGATTACACATAGGCCTGTATGTTACTGGAAGACTGCACCATGTTTCCAAACATTTGGCAATTCATTCTCAGAACTCCTAGTCTAAAGAGCAATTGCAGAAGCAGACAAAACTGCCCTGACCACAAACTTCTCCCTGTGTAAACTGTAGTGAAAATGTTCTCAGGATTAAAGCACTGTCAGGCAATCTTGTCAATGATGCAACAATTTTTTCCCTCCAGAAAATGCAGTCTACCATTCCCTCATGTCCTTTGTCAATACCACACACAGACTCTGTCCAGAATGAAGAAGGAATAAACCACAGACAGGCTGAGACAGAGTCACTGGAGTGTTTTTTATCTCTGGATAAACCCTGTCACACTTCAGCAACCACAGAAGTATTACTCTTTCTCACCCAACTCATGCAACAGTTAAAGAATACTGACACTCTTCTAATTTTGGAGCTAGCCAAATCTGCACAGCTTTACGTTTTTGTCAGTGATATCATCTCCATTCTGCATGTGCCAAGAGAAATTATCTCATTTTGAATCAACTCCTGATTCCTGTGGTGTTTCCTACCTTAAGTCTCACACTTCTTGCATCACACTTTGCATAAATATCAGTTCAAAGCTGTCAGCATGCTGCAGTATCATCCAGATGTAGTAGCCTGCAGGAGGACTGCCATGCAGTTTGCTTTCCAGCAACAACACTAATACAAGTGGTACTTTGAATGACCTGGAAGTCATGACTAAGGGTAGCCATGAAAGGAACGTTTTCCCTAGCATTTGAATCTACTTCCACTTTGTCAGCACCCACATAAAATGAGCGTTCCATTTTCATTCACACACAGGCACCTCGTAGTACTCGGGAAGCAGAAATTCAAGAGGAGATTGCTTGTCCAGAGATACCTAGGAGCATCTGTGCAGAGCAGCTGACTAGGTACTTCTTTAATAGGCAGGCTCACTTTGGCTGGCTTTTTGTCTCATCTCCTGAGATTCTTATTCAGGAAAAAACTTGTGCGTTTTACTAAAAGGCTAAGGATATCTTAAGGATATTCCATCCTTAAGATAGGATATCCGGATGCTGAAATCTCTCAGCACCTTGAGCTGCTTTTTGGTCTATCAGTGTAGTCCTCATAACACTAGCTGACACCAGCAACTCCTGAGAAGAGCTTTACCATGGAGTTCACTTGGAAAAAGGCAATGCTTTCAGCCCTTGGGACTACAAATTCTCATTTACCTAGTGTGTAAGAGCAGCCTGGTACACCTCGCTACAGGCATCCTCCTCTCCTGTGCTCCCACCCCTGCTAATGCCACATATTCCTGAAAAGGAGAAAAAAATATATTCCCAAGATTTTTTATTTTTTTTTAAAAAAGAGAGAGAGAGAGAGATGGAACTTGGTATCACTTCTGTGAAGATCCTGTGGAAGATGCTGTAAGCGCTGTGTGAAGAAGTGAAAACATTTCTGAGACAGACTGGCCATGTTTTCCACAATGTCAGTAAGCCACTAAATGTCGAAATATCCACTAAAACAGAACTTTCACAAGATAATGATAGTTCACACTACTGTGTGACTAAACTTTCTGGAAACTTCAGAATTGCCAGTACAGAAATGAAGGTACAACATCAGGGTATTTGGAAAAAAAAAAAAACATATATAATTTTTAAAGTGAGGACTGCTCGTATGAGAAACAGGTTTTAATACAGCATTTCCTCAGAGCTCTGGGAGAGTGGCAGATTTGGAAGAATCGGCTGGGAAGAGAGAACAGACTGAGAGGCGAGGAGGTTTCCCAGGCAGGGACTTGATGGGGCGCGTTTAGCGGGCAGCTGGCGGGGCGGGGGCAGCCCCCGGTCCCCGAAGTGCCGCAGCACCCCCCGGCAAACCCGCGAGCGTGCCCGGCACAGGCAGCGAAGCCGCTGGCAGGAGCAGGGCAGCGGCGGCGAG
>NW_010306171.1:0-3590 GCF_000700745.2 Antrostomus carolinensis
TCACCAGATTAGTCAGGCATGACTTGCCCCTTGGTGAAGATGGTCCTGCTCTGCTGTGTTCCTGCAGACAGTATTTAACCTTGAGGCTTTCCATTCACTGAACAGGAATTTAGTGTATTTTGGTAATACATTTAGTCCCCTTTTTGCCTAATCTCTTGTGAAACCGGTACATTCTGTAACAGGTTGCCAGCTGAAAAGGGACAGGATTATACTTCTATTCTGCTTCTTGGTGTGCAGCATAGTATTCTTCTGTGATTTAGCTTTCAACATTTTCACTGTGTTTTAAAATTGCATAATGTCATAGAGTATGTATCCTGAGGACTATATTTCATGGTCCTATGTGATACCAGAAAGGGTTCATTGATAAAATTTGAGAAGATTTAAAGTGATGTTTCTCCAAAGGAGCCCATTGCTTGTGATTAACATGAATTGATTCGATGGAAGTGTTTCTCTAGCTCACTGGCAGGTCACTTGTGTAGTAAATTAAAGACTGAGGTTGCAAGCCCAATAATAATTGAATTTATTTACTAGCTTGTGTTCCTGTTTACGAAGGTGAGCGATGGTTTCCATTACAACCTGTTTGTGTAGCAATATAGCACACCTGCTTTGCAGAAGACAGTATTGTAAAGTACTCACTTGAATTGTCTTGTCTCTCATTGCAGAGGTCATTGTATCCTGTGTTGTATAAATATAAACAAAAGAGCCAGAGCATACCATAAATCTGGTTTAAATAAAGCAATTAAAACTAGTAATCATGGTAGACATGTTATAGAACAAGGTATCACCTGAAATTTTGTGGAAATGCTGAACCATTTTAAATGACTGATAAATCTGAAACTATGACAGATATAATAATAAATAAATAATAATAAACAAATCTCACTACTTAGAGATATTCAAAACCCTTTATGCTCACAGAAAGCCAGGTCTAAACCGTACTGCAGATATCAGTGAAATCTCTGATAATATAATACACAGTGGAAAACTGGAAGAGGTGATATTAACATTTTAAAATGGGAGGCTTATGTAACTCATAGAAGCAATATAATGCTAAGCAATGGAATATATTTGTGGAATAGTACTTTTTGGTTTTTTATGGTAGTATTTGATGTGATTTGTCTGGAACTGTTGCCAAAGTGATGGTGATGTGTGATAACTGAACAATAACAGGACTGGCATGGTTCTGAAGGTATTGGTGAAACTCTCAGTCCCATTAGATGAAGCTGGGGAAAATATATTTGATTTTGTGTTAAGTGATATTTGTGATCCCTTATTTCAAACATGGAGATTTTGACCTTGCAAATAGGAGGTAAACACTGCCCCATTTTTCATGGCCAGAGTCATAGACAATAACAACTGTGAGGTGGACATACGTTTTCCTGTCTTTGCATATTCTGTGAGCTAACACTTAACTCTGCGGAACTCTGGCTTAGTACTAATAAGTAAGCTAGCTACAGGAGTAGAACGGCTATAGTACAAGGATAACATTTCAGAATGCTGAAAAAGGTACATCTGAAAGTAAAAGTCCCGTATATGGGGCTGAGCGCCAACAAATTACTCCATTTGTGGGTGAAACATAGCTAAAGACAACTTTCCTCCTGCAAAAATCAGGTGCCATTGGGTATCAAAACCTGGGAACTAGATTTGAAGGGGGTTGGGGTTGTAGCTGGGCTCACACCAGTGGGGCAGTGTTCTATTATTAATGAAGGACAGAAGGCCTCCCACCCCCCTAGGATGAAATTGGTGTATTGAGCTCACTCCCTGAAATGCCTGTACACCAATGCACGCAGCATGGGGAACAAGCAGAAGGAGTTAGAAACCCATGTTCGGTCAGGAGATTATGACCTAGTGGCAATTACAGAGACATGGTGGGACAGCTCACATGACTGGAATGTGGCCATGGATGGCTATGTCCTTCTCAGGAAAGACAGGCCAGCAAGGAGAGGTGGTGGAGTTACTCTTTACATGAGAGAACAACTGCAGTGTATTGAGTTCTGTCCAGGGGCAGATGAGGAGCGAGTTGAGAGTCTATGGGTGAAAATTAAGGGGCAGGCTGGTGTGGGTGATACTGTTGTGGGTGTCTATTACAGGCTGCCAGATCAGGGTGAGGAAGTTGATGAGGCCTTCTACAGGCAGATGAGAGGGGCCTTGCAATCACAGGTCCTGGTTGTCATGGGGGATTTTAGCTACCCTGATGTTTGCTGGAGGGACTACTCAGCCAGCCACCAACAATCCAGGAGGTTCTTCCAGTGCATCGATGATAACTTCCTGATGCAAATGGCGGATGAGCCAACTAGGAGAGGAGCGCTGCTGGATGTTATATTCACTAATAAGGGGGGTCTGGTTGAAGCGGAGAAGGTTGAGGGCAGCCTGGGACGCATCAACCATGACATGGTGGAGTTCAGGATCTTGTGCAGTAGGAACAGAATTCCAAGCAGGATCATAACCCTGGACTTCAGCAGGGCCAACTTTGGCCTTTTCAAGCAATTGCTAGGGGAGATCCCATGGGACAGAGTGCTAGATGGTAAAGGGGCCCAAGATATTTGGTTAGCTTTCAGGGACCACTTCTTCAGAGCATTCCAATGGGTAGGAAATCAAGGAAGGGAGCCAGGAGACCTGCAGGGTTAAGCAGGGAACTGCTGGGCAAACTCAAGTGTAAGAAGAGAGTCTACAGATCATGGAGGGAGAGGCTGGTCACTTGGGAGGAATATAAGGCTGTTGTCAGTGGATGTAGGGAGGGAACTAGGAAAGCTATGGACTCCTTGGAATTGAACCTTGCAAGAGAGGTCAAGGACAACAAAAAGGGTTTCTTCAAATGCATGGAAGACAAAGCCAACACTAGAGGTAATGTAGGCCCACTGCAGAATGGGGTGGGTGCCCTGGTGACAGAGGATACAGAGAAGGCAGAGTTACTGAATGCCCTCTTTTTCTCTGTCTACACTGCTGGAGACTCTCCTGAGGAGCCCCGGACACCTGCGGCCCCAGAGGAAGTCAGGGAAAAGGAGGAGTTTGCCTTGGTTGATGAGGACTGGGTTAGGGACCAATTAAGCAATCTGGACATCCATAAATCCATGGGTCCTGAATGAGTGCACCCTCCTGGCAATGACTTCAGCCAAGTCACTCTCCATCATCTGTGATAAGTTGTGGGGTACAGGAGGAGTGCCTGAGGACTGGAGAAAAGCAAATGTCACTCCAGTCTTCAAAAGGGGCAAGAAGGAGGACCCAGGTAACTATAGACCGGTCAGCCTCACCTCCATCCCTGGGAAGGTGATGGAACATATCTCTAGGCATATCAAGGATAAGAGGGTCATTAGGAGTGCTCAACATGGATTTACCAAGGGGAAGTCATGTTTAACCAACCTGATAGCCTTTTATGAGTACATAACCAGGTGGATAGATGATGGTAGAGCAGTGGATGTTTATCTTAATTTCAGCAAAACATTTGACACCATCTCCCACAGCATCCTCACAGCTAAACTGAGGAAGTGTGGTCTGGATTATCAGGTAGCGAGGTGGATTGTGAACTGGTTGAAAGGAGTGATGGGAAGAGTTGTGGTCTCTGGGACAGAGTCCAGTTGGAGGCCTGTGTC
>NW_010306172.1:0-6724 GCF_000700745.2 Antrostomus carolinensis
CCAGCTCACACCAGGACAAAGGGTTAATCAGTAACTCAGGGCCTGAGTTCAGCTGGAGCTCCAGCTCAGAAGCAGCCTAATGGGTGAGACAAACACCTTTGCTCTCAGGGGGTCAGTGAGCTGAGTTTGCCCGGCCTCAGCCTGGCTGCATGTCCAAAGAGGTGGAGAAAGCAGCCCAGAGCAGACCCTCCTCTATACCAACCCAAAAGCCACCTGAGAAGGAAAATTTTCTATCCATTGGGACAATCCAGGACCCACAAACCCTGTTCAAATGTTTTCCTCAGCAAAGGGAGAACTCAACTCACTTCCCTTCCGGCTCAAATGTCATTTTTTGAGCTGGCTCCTGGATTTTATCCCCTCTAAAAAGAGAAGAGCAGATTGGATCGATCTAAATCAGTGTCACCCTTCGGGGGAGGAGGAACCCGACTCGCTCACCCCATTTGAATTGTTCTGGGGTTTTTTGTGAAGCTCTGTGCTAAGTTCAGCTGGGCTGGGAGGTCACGTTGTTGAACTGCAGCTGCAGGTTTTCATGGTGGGGAGAAGATGGTAAGTGCTGGGGACACAGAGGTGTTGGTCTGGAGGTGACAAGGACACAAGAGTTATTGCTCTAGAGGTGATGGGAACATAGAGGTGTTGCTCTGGAGGTGGTGGGATCACAGAGGTGTTGCTCCAGAAGAGATGGGGACACTGAGATGTTGCTCCAGAGGAGATGGGGACACAGAGGTGTTGCTCCAGAGGAGATGGGGACACAGAGGTGTTGCTCCAGAGGTGACAAAGACACAGAGGTGTTGCTCTGCAGGTGACAAGGACACAGAAGTGTTGCTCTGGAGGTGACAGGGACACAGAGGTGTTGCTCTGGAGGTGACAAGGACACAGAGATGTTGCTCCAGAAGTGTTGGGGACACAGAGATATTGGTCTGAAGGAGATGGGGACACAATGGTGTTGCTCTGGAAGTGATGGGGACACAGAAGTGTTGCTCCAGAGGTGACAAGGACACAGAGGTGTTGCTCCAGAGGTGACAGGGACACAGAGCTCTTGGTCTGAAGGAGATGGGGACACAATGGTGTTGCTCTGGAAGTGATGGGGACACAGAAGTGTTGCTCCAGAGGTGACAAGGACACAGAGGTGTTGCTCTGGAGGTGACAAGGACACAGAGATGTTGCTCCAGAGGTGTTGGGGACACAGAGATATTGGTCTGAAGGAGATGGGGACACAATAGTGTTGCTCTGGAAGTGATGGGGAAACAGAGCCGTTGCTCTGGAGGTGATGGGAACACAGAAATATTGCTCTGAAGGTGACAAGGACACAGAGATGCTCCTCTGGAGGTCATGGGGGCACAGAAGTGTTGCTCCCAAGGTGGTGGGGACACAGAGGTGTGGCTTTGGAGGTGACAAGGACACAGAGGTATTGCTCTGGAAGTGACAAGGACACAGAGGTGTTGCTCCAGAGGTGACAGGGACACAGAGGTGTTGCTCTTGAGGTGGTAGGGACACTGAGATGTTGCTCTGAAGGTGACAAGGACACAGAGATGCTGCTCTGGAGTTGATGGGGACACAAAGGTGTTGCTCTGGAGGTGACAAAGACACAGAGATGTTGCTCCAAAGGTGACAGGGACACAGAAGTGTTGCTCTGGAGGTGATGGGGACACAGAAGTGTTGCTCCCAAGGTGGTGGGGACACAGAGGTGTGGCTTTGAAGGTGACAAGGACACAGAGATGTTGCTCTGGAGGTGATGGGGACACAAAAGTGTTGCTGTGGAGGTTGTGGGGACACAGAGGTGTGGCTCTGGAGGTGACAAGGACACAAAGCTCTGCTTGGAGGAGCATCCATCCATCTCTCCATCCCTTCCCTCCTTCCCTTCTCCACCCACCCACCCAGAGGTGTCCCTGCTGTCCCCATCCCACCGTGCAGGGTGATGCCCAGGGTCCCACCAGGTGTTGTCTCTCCCTCAGGGAAGGGATGCTCAGCTCCTAGCACCCCGGGAGTGGTGAGGATGTCAACCATCCCTGAGGCACTGGGTCGCCCACGAAGCAGCTCCTCTCGCAGCTTGGCTGGGACCCTGGAAGCCACCTTGGGCATGGGGACGCTGGAGATGGACAAGGAGGAGATGCGTATCCTCAAGGTCTGCTTCTACAGCAACAGCTTCAACATGGGCAAGAACTTCAAGCTGGTGAAGTGCCCCGTGACGACGGAGATCCGGGTATGTGGGCAGAGGGGTGGACAGGGCAGGGCAGTGGAGGTTGTTTGGTCCATCCACCATCAGAGCTGGCTTCTTCCCAGACACCCTTTCCCATGGTGTGGTGGCACCCAAAGCCTTGTGGTTGAGAAGCACCAAAACTTGGAGGATAGAGAGAAAATTTGGTCATTTTGGGCAACCCAGGAGAGTTTGGAAAGGGTGAGGGTTTGTTGACCCCATTGCTGGTTCCTCGGCCTCCATGAGTTGCTGCTGATCCCTTTCATGGGCAGCAGAGAGGAGTTTCCAAGCCTTGGTTCATCTTACCCTGGAGAAGACATCCCTGAGCACAGAGGTGTAGGGAGCACTGGGAGGAGGCCAGAGGACAAGTGGATTTGGGACATGATGGTGCCTCATGTTGTCAGGTGGAGGTTGGGGACCAGCAGGAAGTGGGTCTCCACCTTTCCTCCATCCCCATTGACCTGCTGGACACAGGTCCTTGGTGGTGAGGGGGACAGTGACCTTCACAGCAAAGGTGATATTGGTGCCTTTCCATCATGGACATGGTGGATTTGGGTTAGAAATGTGCTCCTCACCTTTCCTACCTGGACTCTTGTGACTTCCCAGCTGGGGGAAGATGTGTTGACCACACAGGCTCTGTGCTTGGGTGCTGTAGGGTTGGTGTCCACCAGGAGAGATGGACATCCTGGGTGCAATGGGTGATGCTTCTCCTGGGCCAAGTCCCCGGGACAGTGTGTTGTGATCACAGGGATGTGACCAAAGTACAGCTGAGCTGGAGGTTGTTCTTCAACTGGTGGGACATGGAGGGGGACAGCCCTCCCATGACCAGGAGGAAGTCATGGCATGGCAGAAGGTTTCAGAGGAGCAATAGGCGCAGGAGAGGACTCATCAAGCTGGGAAGGAGATACCTGGGGAGGGGAGATGCTAAGGAAGGGTGGAAATAACCCAACTGGACCTTTATCCCCAACCAAAACTCCTCTGGGAGGTTGGATAAGACATGTTCAGGTTGTGGGTTGTTGCAGAAGAAGAAGCTGGAGGCATCTTTGGAGGCTTCACATGGAGATCAGAGAGGCTGGTGGTTGTACCCAGGGTTGTGTTGTGGTTGTGCTGTATTTCTTCCTCATTTTCCTGCTTTCTGAAGCTCATCTGGAGCTTGGGTGGGGATGCTCAGGTCTCAGCCCTGCTCCTTTCCACCCCAGGAGGTGATCAAGTCCATCCTGGTGAGTGGTCGCATTGGACCTGACATCAAGTTGGCCGAGTGCTACGGGCTCCGCCTGAAGCACGTGAAGTCAGATGAGATCCACTGGTTGCACCCAGACCTGACGGTGGGTGAAGTGCAGGAGAAGTACGAGTGTCTGCACCTGGAAGCTGAGTGGAGGTAGGACCCCATGGTGGTGGTGGTGGTGGTGTCCCTCTCCATGTCTCCAAACCCACCCCAGGGTAGGGACACAGGGTCCACTGAGCCCTGTTAGAGGGAAAGCTCCTCCAGCGTGGTCCTCATCCAGGGGTTCTCCTCTTGCCAGGTATGACCTCCAGATCCGTTATCTGCCCGAGGATTTCATGGAGCGCTTCAAAGAGGACAGGACCACCTTGCTCTACTTCTACCAGCAGGTCAGATGTGGCCCCAAGGTTCTCCTAAGCCCCAGCTCTGCTCTCCAACCACCCTGACCCACCACCCCCCAACTCAAGGATGTGGGAGGGTGTGGACCCTGCTAGCATCTTCTGCTTGTATCCCCTGCGACCATCCCCTGCGAGCATCATCCCCTGCGAGCATCCCCTGCGAGCATCCCTTGCAAGCATGCTATGCTTGCATCCCTTAAAGCATCCCCTGCGAGCATCCCCTATGATCATCTCTTGCACACATCCCCTGCGAGCATGTGAGCATCCCCTGCGAACATCCCTTGCAAGCATGCTATGCTTGCATCCCTTAAAGCATCCCCTGCGAGCATCCCCTATGATCATCTCTTGCACACATCCCCTGTGAGCATCCCCTGCAAGCATCATCTCCTGCAAGCATCTCCTGCAAGCATCCCCTGCGAGCATCCCCTGCACACATCCCCTGTGAGCATCCCCTGCGAGCATCTCCTGTGAGCATCTCCTGCACACATCCCTGTGAGCATCCCTTGCAAGCATCCTATGCTTGCATCCCTTGAAGCATCCCTTGGAAGCATCCCCTGCAAGCATCCCCTACGAGCATCCCTTGTGAGCATCCCATGCTTGCATCTCTTGAAGCATCCCCTGAACACATCCCCTGAACACATCCCCCGCCAGCATCCCCTGCGAGCATCCCCAGAATGGATCCCCTGAGCTCATCCCCTGCCAGCATCTCCTGCTTGCATCCCTTGCACGCATCCCCTGCGAGCATCCGCTGCCATCATCCCCTGCGAGCATCTCCTGTCAGCAGCCCCTATGAGCAACATCCCTTGAAGCATCTCCTGCAAGTGTCCCTTGCGAGCATCCCCTGCTTGCATCCCCTGGACACATCTTCTGCCAGCATCTCCTGCAAGAATCCCTTGCAAGTATCTCCTGTAAGCATCCCCTGAGCACATCCCCTGTGAGCATCCCCTGAGTGCACCCCTGAGTGCATCCCCTGTGAGCATCCCATGTGAGTGTCCCCTGCAAACATCCCCTATGAGCATCCCCTGCTGCCCCCTGCCAGCACCCCCTGCAAGCATCTCCTGCAAGCCTCCCCTGTAAGCATCCCTTGAAGCATCCCCTGCGAGCATCCCCTGTGAGCATCCCCTGAATGGATCCCCTGCGAGCTTCCCCTGCCAGCATCTCCTGCCATCATTCCTTGAAGCATCCCCTGCAAGTGTCCCCTGCCAGCATCCCCTGCAAGCATCTCCTGAAAGCATCCCCTGAGAGACTCTCTTGCAAGTGTCCCCTGCCATCATCCCCTGTCAGCATCCCCTGTGAGTGTCCCTTGCCAGCATTTCCTGCGAGCACCCGCTGCGAGCATCCCTTGCAAGCGTCCCCTGCAAGTGTCCCGTGAGCATCCCCTGCAAGTGTCCCCTGCGAACATCCCCTGCAAGCCATTCCCTGCCAGCATCTCCTGCTTGTCTCCCTTGCAACCATCCCCTATGAGCATCCCCTGCGAGCATCCCCTGCGAGCATCCCCTGCGAGCATCCCTTGCGAGCATCCCCTGCAAGCAGCTCCTGTGCACAACCCAACAATATTGCCTGTGAGCATCCCCTCCATGGATCCCCTGGGAACATCTCCTGCAAGTCTGTCCCGCTTCCATCCCCTGCAAGCATCCTCTGCACGCATCTCCTGCCAGCACCTCCTGCCAGCATCCCCTGCACGCATCCCCTGTGAGTGTCCCCTGCCAGCATCTCCTGTGAGCATCTCCTGCTTGTGTCCCCTGCAAGCATCCCCTGAACACATCTCCTGTGAACATCTCCTGCCAGCATCCCTGCACGCATCCCTGCCATCGTCAACCCCTGAGAGCATCACCTACAAGCATCCCCTGTGAGCATCTCCTGCTTGTGTCCCCTGCAAGCATCCCCTGAAACCATCCCCTGCCACCATCTCCTGCCACCATCCCCTGCCACCGTCACCCCCTGAGAGCATCACCTACAAGCATCCCCTGTGAGCATCTCCTGCTTGTGTCCCCTGCAAGCATCTCCTGCCACCATTCCATGCCACCATCCCCTGCCACCATCATCCCCTCCACCTCCTGACCCCACATCTCCTCGGCAGCTCCGGAGCGAGTACATGCAGAATTACGCCAGCAAGGTGAGCGAGGGCATGGCCCTGCAGCTGGGCTGCCTGGAGCTCAGGTAGGTGGCCCTGCTCTGGAGTTCCCAGATGTCTCTTTGCTGTGGTGGGGACATGGTGGGGGGACACAGGCACGGGGTGGCTGGCTGATGGACCCTCTCTTGGTGCAGGAGGTTCTACAAGGACATGCCTCAGAATGCCCTGGATAAGAAGTCCAACTTCGAGTTCCTGGAGTGAGTAGGAACAACCCACCTCCCCAACCCTGAGAGCACCCAACCCATCCAGCCTGGCCCGAGGGGCTGGGGCACTGCAGGTGGCCTTCCTCAGCCTTCTGCACCTCCTCATCCTCCTGCACCTCCTCATCCCTCTTCATCCTCCCACAGCTCTTCATCTTCATCCTCCTGCACCTCCTCATCCTCCCACACCTCTTCATCTTCTCTCACCTCCTCATTCTCCTGCACCTTCTCATCCTCCCACACCTCTCCATCCCTCCTCATCCTCCCGCACCTCCTCATCCTCCCACACCTCTTCATCTTCTCTCACCTCCTCATTCTCCTGCACCTTCTCATCCTCCCACACCTCTCCATCCCTCCTCATCCTCCCGCACCTCCTCATCCTCCCACACCTCTTCATCTTCTCTCACCTCCTCATTCTCCTGCACCTTCTCATCCTCCCACACCTCTCCATCCCTCCTCATCCTCCTGCACCTTCTCATCCTTCCTCACCTCCTCATCCTCCCACACTTCTTCATCCTCCTGCAGCTCTTCATCTTCTCGTACCTCCTCATCCTCCCTCACCTCCTCATCCCTCCT
>NW_010306173.1:0-306 GCF_000700745.2 Antrostomus carolinensis
CGGGAAAAGAGCTGTGAGGCGGGAAAGGTCTGCGGCTCTTCACCCAGGGCCGGAAATCCGCCGGTGTGCGGAACAGGTTCTGATCGGTAGAAATCGCCGTGCAGATTTACAGCGAGTCCTTGTGCGCGGTGGAAGTTAGGCAGCGCGTTGGCTTGCGGTGAACATACCTGGAGCCCACCTTGACGACAAGGTGCTCAGCAGGAGCCGGTGTGAGGTGGTACCTGAACGGACGCACAGAAATTCTGCTCCTGCGCCCTGTGAGGAGTCGCCGCCATTCACAGGACCAGCGGCGGCACCAGTCACTGC
>NW_010306173.1:429-23275 GCF_000700745.2 Antrostomus carolinensis
CTGCCCCTCCCCTCTCACTCTCTACCCGCCCTCCTCTTTCTGGGTGCTCCAAAATACCGTTGTTTTGCCAAAGTAAGGATCAAACTAACGCGACTTGGCATTCAGAGGTGGGCTTAGTGGTGTACGCGACACCGCCATGGTGCCTGCTTGCCCTCTGCGCGTGCTGACAGGCTGCTGGCGTGAAGCAAGTCAAAGGATATGACATTTGCCGGTGCTATTCATTATCTTTGTCAGTGACATGGCCAGTGGGATGGAGTGCACCCTCAGCAAGTTTGCCGATGACACTAAGCTGTGTGGTGCAGTTGACACGCTGGAGGGACGGGTTGCCATCCAGAGGGACCTTGACAGGCTTGAGAGGTGGGTCTGTGCCATGGAGTTCAACAAGGCCAAATGCAAGGTCCTGCACCTGGGTTGGGGCAACCCTAGGCACAAATACAGGCTGGGCGATGAGTGGCTTGAGACCAGCTCCGAAGAGAAGGACTTGGGAGTGGTGGGGAATGAGAAGCTCAACATGAGCAGACAATGTGCGCTTGCAGCCCAGAAGGCCAATAACCGTGTCCTGGGCTGCATCAAGAGGAGCGTGGCCAGCAGGTCGAGGGAGGTGATTCTGCCCCTCTGCTCCGCTCTTGTAAGGCCCCACCTGGAGTGCTGCGTCCAGTTTTGGAGCCCCCAACAGAAGAGAGACATGGACCTGTTAGAATGAGTCCAGAGGAGGCCACAAGGATGATCCAGAGGCTGGAGCACCTCTCCTATGAGGACAGGCTGAGAGAGTTGGGGCTGTTCAGCCTGGAGAAGAGAAGGCTCCGGGGAGATCTTATAGTGGCCTTCCAATACCTGAAGGGACCTACAAGAAAGCTGGGGAGGGACTTTTTACAAGGGCAGTTAATGACAGAACAGGGGGCTTTAAACTGGAAGAGGGCAGGTTTAGATTAGATACCAGGAAGAAATTCTTTCCTCTGAGGGTGGTGAGACACTGGCACAGGTTGCCCAGAGAAGCTGTGGATGCCCCCTCCCTGGAAGTGTTCAAGGCCAGGCTGGATGAGGCTTTGAGCAACCTGGTCTAGTGGAAGGTGTCCCTGCTCATGGCAGGGGAGGGTCCCTTCCAACCCTAACCATTCTATGATTCTATGATTCCATATCAGCAGTAAGGGTAGAGGTGGGAGATAGCTGCCATCTCTAGTTGCCAAGTCACATGTTACAAGACCACTGTGACCTCTTTCAAAAGGATGGTAGAATTTCACCAATCTATGTGTAAACGCTGTTACATTTAGTTGGGCCAGAGTGTATGTATATATTAGATATAAATAATGAAAGCTCACTGGACTCCATACACAAGACTTGGGAAAGGTTGCTATAGCTGCACTTTATCCTGGACAGTAATGAGGCTCCTAAAGCTCTGAAGTTTGTCTTCAGGTTTATTTACTTTGAGGAATTAGGCCTTAAGAATTGAAAACATGCCTTTCAGCCACCCCCTGTCATTTTCAAAACTCAGTGTTACCTTATCAGGGAAGATGAAGCTATACTGCTTCCAAATAGAGTCTCAGATGGAGCCATTTTGGTTGTCACTTAGGAAAACTAGCTACTGCATTCCTCTCCTTCATGTGGTTACTCAGCAGCTACTCAGCCTTACTTCTGGAGGAATTAAAGTTTAGAAATAGTGTCCTAGTTGTTCTTGTAGAGTACCATGAAGGGCGAATGGCGGGGGGGAGGGGTGGGGCAGGGAGAGTGGAGCAGGAACAGGCAGACTATCACCTTGCATTTATTATGTTTTACTATGTAAACAGAACGATAGCATGTGATTAACAGCCTGTTCCAATAGTGCCTGGAGTATGCTAAAGACGTTTCCAGCAGAGAGGAATAAAGAATGCCTGTCCTGGGAATTTTGTTCAGAGTCAAAGAACATTTTATTTTTGAGAATGAATTTTGAAAGATCATACCTGATTATGTCAGTAGAAACAGAGCGACAGCTCTATTCTAAAAGACACAGGATAAGGTAAAAATACATTAAAAGCAGAACTAGGTTTACTACAGTGCCATAATGTTGCCTTGAAGCTGAAGGCAGATGTGTTGTCCCTGTACAGCTGTCATTTGCAATGGTTCCCAGATTCGAGGACTAGCGAACACTTTCCTGAGCAGAGACCAGCATATGGGATCAAGCCCAGTAACCTCATATCTGTTGTACAAGTACCCATAATTATGGTTGAAAAGCTGAAAGAATTTTAGAAGGACAATTTTTCTTTTATACCGTCACTGTTTGATTTTGCTTTCTTAGCATGAGAAATGAAAACCAAATTTAATTTCTATTCACTTTTCCTGCAGTTTCACACATCTTCGTTGCTAAGGCATGTTTACAACTTGATAAAAAGTTTTATTTCCAGTTACTTTTTTAGTATTTGAAAACAGAATAGTTGTGAAGAGTGGTAATGTTGCTATCACTGTAGCATTTCAAAGCTAATGCTTTTGAAGATTTTTTGTAGTCTACGAAGTAAATGGGGTTTTTTTAAATGAAATTTTAAGTTTTGGGCAAGAGACACAAATATGCCTGCTATGGTGGGTCATTCTGTTCTTTGAACTGTGGCTGTCTGTATTAATGCTTAAAACTTCATAATACTCATATAAGTGTTATTTTGGTAATTTAATACTACAGTGCAGTTAGTAATATTGTATATTCAGTTCCTCCCGTTGCACTGACATTCAAGCATGAATCAGGACTCTTGGATGAAAGCAAATTTTTCTGTATTCTCTTGCTCCCTGTTTTTTTTTTTTCACTGTGGTTTAGATCTAACAACACAGCTTTACAGTCAGAGTAGTACATGGAAAGTCCATTTAGTTACAGAGGGAAGTATATTGACATGCAGATTATTATTTAAATATATATCATAATAAGAAAAAAAAATAGAGGAACTGGAACAAAACTGTTAAGTAACTAACTAAATAACATACAACATTGCTTGGTAACCTGATTGCTGCTGCACACTGAAATCCAAATATTGGTACTTGGTGATGGGTAAAATAAATTGATTGAGCACAACTGTATAAATCTGGACTCAGCCTCCCTTATGCCCAGAGAGGCAATGTTAGTGTAAATGAAAATAGAGCCAGTGTGGATGGAGAACAGCTCAGCAACTCTCTGCAGTCAGCTGTTACTTTTAATATGGTCACTCAATCGTAATCTAATCCAAGGGAAAAAACTTGAGGGTCTTTCACCCTAATTAATTTTCCATTTGGAATTACCCTGGAAAGCCCATTCACATCAGGTCACAGGTTGTCTCGGTGTACAGGACTGAGACTGACAAGGGAAATGTGCAACCCCTTTTTTAGCTTTGCTGACAGCTTTTATTTGAAAATATAGTATGAAGGGAGGGGGATTTGGAGCTTGGGATGGCCGGGTCTTGTTTCTTTTGCTGGGTTTTTGATGCAGTACTGCTGCAACTTAGGCAGCGCAGAGTGTCTGTGCAGAAATTAGGAGACGACGTCCGTGGTTAGTGGAGAGAAGTTTCAGTACAGGGCACCTGCCATGATTCACTTTCCAGAGGAACAGTGTCACTCTTAATTAAGTATAATGAGGAAGTGTAGCCTCTAAACTTAAGATCTAAATTAGGTACCTAAAATCAAGGAGTGTGAAAGTACTTGTGGATATTTAGTTAGACATCTAGTATTATTAAAAGTGCTAATAAAACCTTTGAAATGAGACAGAAAAATAATTGCATGTGTATTTATACTAATACGCGACTTGACATGTAACAATTAAAAGGTGCAGACAGTATGCACAGTGAAGCGGGAATAAGGACGAGGAGGAATCTCACCTGGTTCTAAATTGCTTTGATTTTCTTACATTGTGCATGTAAGATCAGGTGTAACAAATAGTTTTTATTTACCCTGGAGGCGTGCATCAGTGGCAGTGTATAACTAGTGAAAAAGGAACATGTTTTGAGGAAAATATGGAGCAAATCACTTGTCTTTCTTGCGAGTTGGAGATGAATTGTCTCTGTAAAGTGACTGTTGATATTTGAAAGTGAGATCCATTAGCTACCTTTTCTCAAAGTTGATTTATAAAGGTTGTTTCAGTTTTGCACCACGCACCAGGAGCTTTTGTCTCTTTTAATTTTCAGATATTTGCTTTTAATAGCAAATGGCAGAATTTTACTGATTGTTATGTTATCCAGTTAGCACACTTGCATTTCCAATCTTGATTTTTAAGTTTTTGAAGACCTTTTCATGTTCTTTTAACACTGATACTACTGTAGAAAAGTCCTTCATTGTTATGTATTATTAATAAGCATGTAGCACACACAACACGTTCCCTTTCTGGCAGCATGCCTATTCAGTATATTTTGCAGACAGCTGTTTCCTTAGATTGTCTGTTTTCTTTCTACTTAGTGCAGCCTTGAGATTATAATGCTAACATATATGATGTTTTTACAGCTAACTTTTTCTCTTCAGAATTTATTCTTACTAAACTCAGTCTACTTGGATATGCTTACAAATTTGCTTACATGGCACTTGTTACCTGGTTCCAACATGTACTGTTGAAAAACGTATGTGTGTGCCACTCATTCCTTCTGAGCACGGGGCAGATTTTGGTTTTGCATTCAGGTCAACCCCATTTATTTGTGTTTATACTCTTGCATCTTGAAAATGGAGACAACAGCATTGGATTGATTTAGTGGACAAGCGCATGGCAGAGGTGATCCAGTTACACAAGAAACTTCTTAAAATCCTGCTTCCCAAACATGGAAGGGAGAAACAACAAAATTGTCTGCCCGTTCTCTGCAGGTGACAAAGAAGTCTGAATGCTAAAACAATTACAGGAACATAAACATGCTGAGCAAGGCCTCTTGCATGGGCAAGCGACAGCAGTTGCCACAGAGCTACAGCCGTGTAATATTGGAAGATCATAGGTACTTATAACAGGAATTGGGCAGATATTTAGTGAAGAAAATACACAGAATGTTTTCTTTTGGGGCAAGGCACACAGTTTATCCCAAAGGGGTATGAAATAAAGGTGTTTATTTATGTGGGGCTAGATGTAAGCAAAGACAGTGGAAACAGAGAATTGACCAATAGGGGAGATTCCTAAAAATTGAGATACTTGTATCTAATTGCAACTCCAAGTCTTCGAATGCTGATATGTCTTCTTTTGCCAAAGCTTTTAAAAAGCTTCCTTGGGTTTTTAAAGTAGTTCAGCAAGACAGACATTCACCAACTCAGTTAAATAACTACAGTCAGGCAAACTGCAACCAGACTGCAACATCATTGAGTACTTTTCTTACTTGCTATTCAGCTATTTATAAATATTGTTAAATAATTTATCTTCTTTTTAATCGGGCTTCTAGACAAGCCTTTGTATGAACCAATACTTCCCTTCCATCTTTGTATCCTTTTGAAGAACTCCAGAGCCAACATTAGTTAACGGTGTCTTACGAGGATCCTTGCTTTGGCAACTGAGAAAGCAATCTCATGTTGTATAGGGAGATCAGTGAAAGCTGCAAAGAAGCACAAAAACCAGGTAGAACACTACTGGTGTAATTAGCAAGTCATTTAAGATAGTTGATAGATGAAATTCTAGTAGAAAATGGATTTCACGGTTTGATCAGGTTGTCTTTATGTGTGGTAAAAAGCCATCTGGGCTGCTGCTAAGGAGGCAGTAAAACAGTCCTGTCAAATCTATGCTATCTAGAAGAATGAAATAGAAGTGAGTATTAGGCTAGAGAAGGAAGTGTTTTGAAACAAAGAATTAGTAACATAATAAAAACAATATCCAAATGCCGAGAGTGGGGTTTCTGTTCAAACACACATTTGGTGAAATAAAGGGGCAATTCATCTGAGTAACATTTTGCTTAAATGTTTTTGAATTAAAGTAATGAAGGACATTTCATTAGAACTCTGAATGAAGCAAATTAAAAATTACTGTCATCATCACAATCAGGAGGTGAAAAATATTTTAATGCTTCTGTTCTGATGGAATGTGATTTCTGGTGGAAAGAACCTAGAAGGAAACTCTGCACTGCTTAAAGGCAATACATTTGTCATGAAATCCAGGTCCCTACTAGGAGCTTAAAGAAACTGCTCTTTTATGCTCAAGTTATAAAATGTTACAGAAAAATCAACAGCATATCATAAACTGTTTTTTGTCAGATAGAATTCTTTATTACTGTTGATGAGCAATCCAGGAGTTCAGATGTATATTACATTTCTGAATGGCATAATTATATTTCCCTTCTGTTCAACTAATTTCTTTTTCTCTCTCTCTCTTTTTTTTTTTAGGTGGTTTATATCTAAACACAATAACTGAGCTTACACTGGATGTACTGTAGAGAATATGGTAACTTTGAGATATTGTTTACCTTTTTGCTAAAAGCTGCAGCATTTTTTAAGAAAATCAGTTGCATAGTTACTGCTTGAAAAATATGACGCATTATGCACAAATCACTCTGAAGATAAATTATAAGCTGTTATAATGTAAAATGTGTTTATGTTCATTGCTTTTCCTTTTTAGTCTTTTATGATTAACAGTATGTCGTGCAGAGATCTACTGAATGTATTTCATTCTTTCTAAGAAATGCCTCGCATTCATTTTCACACCGTATGGGGAAAACACTGTGGGCTTTTTTGATCTTCTGTTCAGTTTCATTAGAATAAGTTATCTTTTACATTCTAACCTTAACTGCATTTTGCTGCATTCTTTACTGTCTACGTTCTGATGCAATTAAGACTGTCTGATAATCTGAATAAGCATTTTCCATTAAAGTTTATTCTGTCATATATAAGAATTCTTCTAATGTCAAAGAATCTTATTGACCTTATGACCCACATTGCCGGGACAGAGTAAAAGGTTGAATAATCACAGTCTTTATATCTCACATGAATACAAGAATAGATGAACTGGGATCTACAGAAGCTGAAGACTCTATGTGTTGTCAAAACAGTTTTATCATAACCTTTTTTCTACTGAAACACCCCAGTCATTTCTCTATGTAAGAAAGCAAAATCCTTAAGATCAGGAACAAAAGACCTTGCAATTGGTATATAAAAATAAAAGAAAAATATATACTAAAGTGTCTAATATTTTATGTGCCTAGGCACAGACTGAATATGGTTATTCACCGATGCCAGTAAACAGCCGTTTCTGACACAGCAGTTTTCAGATTTCTGCTTTCTTAACATTCTTTAAAGACACATTTTTGTGGATCCTCAAAATTAGGATCTCATCTAGGAACCAGTTTTTGCAGTTTGTGAAAATTAAGCATCAATTAAAGAAAAACTGTTTACAAAAATTAACTTGTCTTCAGAGTCATAGCTAACATTTTCTTTTTAGGTAGTGTCTTTTTGTGTATGTCACTTTATGTCTGGAAGGTGAAACTACATTGCGGTTGCCTTATGCCCTCTGAAGGATTTTTTATCTGCTAAGCAGAACACTATATATTGTGTCTTCTCAGCCCTGGCAGCAGCATGCAAGGAAAAACAATTTATGTATCTAAGCACCTCAGTAAAGTGAAAGACTTAAAAAAACCTAAACCGGGTTCCCAAGACTAAGAAGGAATGTTACGCTAATACTGCCCACAGTCTTCTACTTCAGAAATGGCCCATAACTTTCAGAAATTTTGTAGCATTTGTGCTGTTTCAAGGGTATATCTGAAAAAAAGTCAGGAATATGGTTTCCTTCTTCACTGAAGTCTTTCAAACATGCCATTTTCCTGTGTTATATGCAGTTTAACTGTAAGTGGAAGAAGTGAAAATATGAACAAGAATGGGATGTTTCCATTTTCTGCAACAGTATTTTAAAACTGCTTTGTAAAATAAATTCCTAAGTTGTTTGTAAGAGCTAGTAAACCATGAATACTGGAATACATATTTCATACAATTAAGTATATTGGGACAATTCTTGGTCTTATTCTTAATGCATGTATTAATCAGACTCAGGCTGATATTTCTTGCAACACAGAGATGAAGTATCCATGTCATCTTTCTCCTCTCTCATCCTGCACCCTCTACCAGTGAAGCTTAAAAGAGGCATGCCAAGCTACTTTGGATTTGTGCACCTTGGGCAGAGCAGGGCTAGAATTGACAATCCTTCCAGTAGCCACTGCACAGAAACATAGAATACCATAGCTTCTTTAACTATAGAATACAGATTTTGTAGTTTTCTTTGTAGTTTTGATATCATCACTGCATCTGGTTCCTTGGTGTCTGTATGAGCCTATATACGAGCCTCTATATGAGCCAGTGTCTATATTGTCAGTATAGCTTCAGTTGAGCTATGCAGTATAGGGTGAGGTGGGAACAAGATGGAACTTCTGAGGAGATGTCACTGCTTATCAGGGTCTGCTTTGATCCCGGAATGAGATTTGTAGTAAAATTTCTACTGCAACTAGTAACCCTTTAGCTTTGAAAATGTGGAGTAGGAATTTGACCCCACAGAAATCCACATCCATGTGTATGTCTGCATTACACTCAAGACACTTCATAATAACAGAATTCATTTAAAAGGAATGTCGTTTACAGAAAACAGGATTTTTTTTCATTACATCAATTAGATTGTGCTAAACTAAAAATATTTTAAAAGTAAGGTTTTTTATGACTCTTAATATGTTAAACCTATGGCATTTTTTAACATAAACTTGCTAAGACAAATTAATGTGCAACCATGTTTCCCAAGAGTTGCCTGTGTTGCAGTATTCAGAGTTCAACCTCAAGTGTTTTAGTGTGATTTTTCAGAGATGTTGAGAGCCTACTACCTCTCCTGAGCTTAGTTACAACTGCAAGTAGTCGTGAAAACCCACTGTGTCTTACATGAGATACGTAAGAACAAGGCTAATGAATATGTCTGAAATTTTTGGCAATGTCTTGAGTGCCACAGATGTTACATCTAATATTGTGAACATCTGAAACAAATAACTGCAGTGTATGGACCATCACACAGAACTGGAAGGTTGAAAAGTGGAAGTGTATTCAGCATTTATATTCCTTTCTCCACCCTCTTAACAGAACACCATTGTGCTCTAATAAAATCTTGCTTGCTCATGTAGTCTTGTTTTCCTTTTACTCAATCCTGTGTTGAATTAATCATAATTCGATGTTTAAAGCATCAGTTTGTTGTCATGGAATTGAGTGATTTCACAAATTCTGTTATAACTTCATGACAGGATAAAATATAAAAAGAAAATGAGGCTGGAAAAGAAGAAAGCCATTGTTCAACTAGCAAAGCTTAGGTAACAAGCTAAAAGGGAAAAGTACACAGGGCTGTACAAAGAATACGGTGACTTATTATTTAAGTCTGTTGGAGGAAAATCCTCCTTTAAAATTTTCTCTTTCAAATACAGAATTATGTTTTTAGAGTTATATGTAAAATACATATACAAGTGTATCATAAAACCAAGCTTTCTAAACTTTTACACCTTTGTCCTGGTTTTGCTAGGATAAAGTTAATTTTCTTATTAGTAACTAGAATAGCTGTGTTTTAGTTTCAGTGTGGGACTTGTTATGAGAAGAACATTGATAAAAGTACTAATGTTGTTAGTTGCTGCTGTAGGCCAAGGCCACCATGTCTGGTTGGTTCACAGCTGTGTTAGGACTGGGAGGGAGAAGCTCAGTAAATAGCAAAACCCCAAACTGGCATTTGGATGTGCCAATGATATTCCACACCATATCACATCATGTCGGTACATTAACCAGGGCTGACCAGAAATCAGGGGATATTCTCTTGGGGATCACTCGGGCTCACTCTTCTGGGCTTTTGGTGTTGGGACTGTCTCTGCTCCGGGATCGCTGGCTGGCACAGGCCGGGCATTGGTTGGCGGGTGGTGATCAGCTGCACTGTGCATCACTCAATTGTATATTCTGTTCTGACTGTTGTTATCATTATCCTTTTATTTTAATTAGTAAATAGTTTTTATCTCAACCCGTGAGTCTCCTTGCCCTTTTCCTTCCATTTCTCTCCCCTGCCCTCTGGGAGGGGGAGAGTGAAAGAGTGACTGGGTTTGGCTGCCAGCCAAAAGGGTGAAACCACCTCAACCTTGAACTATCACATGTACCAAAATAGAAGTACACAAAATAGCCACAATAGTGAACAAGAAGACAGGTGGGTTTTCTTAATGAAAAGAACAGGAAAATAAGTAAGTTTTAATTAAGAGATGGCATGTATACCTTTTATTCATTACTGGAAAAATTAATTGAAGTACCATTTAAAGATTTATTCAAGTTACTTCTGGAATGTTCACAAGGTGGCAGTTCTCTGATAGTAGTTTTTGCATCTTTTTAGTCATTTTTACTGTATCTAAGACTTAATTTCATGGACTGGCTGAAAACTTCTCACTGGCTGTATTATGTAGTCTGTCAGACTTGTCAGATACAGTATGTCTTGGAGACAAAAATGCACTTAAAAGATGCTTAGTGGCACCAAGTGAGCTGCTTTTCTATTCCCAGTGTAGAATGTAGCCAGCTGTTACACTGTTATTAATAGAAAACTATCAACAAAGGTAAGAACAGGATTAATGATAACAATTTGAAGACACGGCAATTTTTGGAAAAAGATGTAAAGAGATGCTGCAAACTTCTAAATATATTCTGGGTAAAAATCCCAGTAGGTGAAAACAATGTCATAATTATAGGACTAGGGAGCTTTGTAAACAGGATTAAGATTTTTAAAATACATTGTTTCCCTCAGTATTCCCCTGATGACGACCTTAGTTTGTCACTTATATTGCTTTTCGTATATCCCACTCAAGTATCCGCTTTTTCTCGTGGAGAGATGGGTACCAAAAGCCTATAGAACCCAGCAAAGCAACTAGGTGTCCTAAAAGCTGGGTGTTGAAATGCTCTGTATCATGATACCCAACTCACTTTTTGAAGAATTTAGCATTAAATTTCATTTTTTTATGCGTGAGAAAACTGACAAATACACTGTTTGTACAGAGTAACAGAGGCTATAGTGCGCAGGTTAAAGATGCATCACCCAGGTGGACCTCATAAAAGATACAGGTGAAGCATATTGTAGACACTTTCTATACTGTCCCCGTTCTAATAGAGGGACAAATATGCCCCCACATCTTGCCTAAACTTGGAGCCAGGAGATAGTTGGAATGCGCAACTAGACCTGAATATGTGGAGATCCACCATTTACATATGACCTGGGAGATCAAAGGAAAAGAATAGGTATCCTCTTGTCCTCTGTTCTGTCTTCTGGGTTAGATTATTGTACAAGATAGATTTATAAACCACTTCTTGTTACTTATTTTGTGCAATATTTGAATACTTACCCTGTATTGGCAACAGCTGCACATCTAAGACCCCAATCTAAAACCCATTGGTATCAATGGGGAGGTCACACCGACTTCAGAAAAGAAGTTAATTGAGCCAAGATGTTAAAAGGAAAAGCTTTTTCTGTTAAAAAAAAAAAAAGAAGAAGGCAAGGTTATAAAGTTGGACACTCTGAGGTTGCTTATAGCTAACATATTCCATCTTCATAGTAAGAAAGAGTTTATGCTACCTAAGGTTAGCTTGTTAGTATATAATTGGAAGCCAGGCATAAACTTCTTTCAGGCAGCACTTCATTAAATTTACAATCATTCCCAACACATTTGTATGTGGGATGCAGAACAAATTAGAGACATTTAACTGCTTGGAGGCTGGCTTTGGCACAGACCTATTCATCCAGACCCACTGGGGTTTTTTTCCCATATGTGAAGGGCAAAAGCAGAAAACTCATATGCTGTCTATGTTTGTCCACCTGCCTACATCATAAAACAGTTTACAATTGTAATAATTGTAGCCATTCAGACTAAGATTTGCCATGCTGAATGCCTGCCTCAGGCTTTGGCTAAGTTTAAACTAGAATGTCCCAGTCATTCCTAAGATTCACCTTGGAGGAAATTAATTGTATTGAAAGATATGCCAGCTAGCCTTATGTGTCATCTCCATGTCTTGATGCAGAGAACTGCACTTTGTCAGTGACATCACCGGAATGCCAAGGATGTGCCTTTTGCTAAGTTATCACCTTTTTGTCAAAAGTCATGCAAACTGTCTAAGTTGCATTATTTCCATCTTGGAAGGCCTACAGTTTAGAAATGGTCCATATGAAGAGACAGGTATGTTCTGGATGAAAGTGGTGCCATATGGTAATATTGAAGCAGTGTCATAGCAGGAGTTAAATTATGCAAAGATGTGGGGGTTTTTTTCCACTCTGTTTGAAACCAATTCTAAAGCTACATTTTGTATATAGTGATTATAACAACCAAGAAAACCTCTCTAAGAAAACCTTGCATACAAGAATCATAGGAGCAGGGTTTCCATGAGGTCAAATGGAAAGCAGTAAATGCCGTCTGATCTCAACAACTCCTGTACTCCTGCAAGACTGTTATTACAAAGGAGTGGATACTTTTTCATCCTCTCCCAGGAAAATTCCAAAAGAGATTGTAAGACCTGCATTTTTCTCTTCTAATAAGTGATAAAAATGCAGGAAAGCACTTTTTGTAAAATTAAACTTTCACCTCTGACCTACATATTTATTTTTCTCTTCTTAATGACAAATTACACAAGCAAAATGACATGCATTTGCTAATGCTTTTTTCCCTTAAATGGTTTCCTAGCATGCTTAGATTAAATTCCCCAGTTATGCCTTAACATTGCTGGGTATATTTTTTGTTATGCTATAATGCTACTGAATTATTTAATTTTATACACTTTGGAGTTTCCAAAGATTTCCAAAGAAAGTAACTCTTTTTATGAGACTTGGCAGATGAACAACAAAACAACTTTGGCAAAAAAAGCTATCTTTTAACTGACTAAATAGAAAATATATATTCAGGTTTTAAGTACATTGGAAATTTTTACTACAGAACACTGTAGTTTTATTAATTTGGGGGTTTTAAATTAAAACAGACAACTGAAATGGGATTATTATTGGACAATTCATACAAGATAATATTTTTATTCATTAAGCTCTATGAAAAAGTAGTAGAAGACCTCCACTGTGTCTTCAGGTGGAATTAACTTTAAAAGTGTTGCATATGTTTCAAGATAAACATAAAGTAAAATCCTGGTACCACTGACCTTGATGGCTATATTCTTTTAGACTACATTAGAGCCATGATATCACTTTCTTTTATGCTGAAAAAATGGGGTTTTGTGTCTCTTTTTAATACCAATTATGAATATTTCTTCTGCCTCCTCTGCCTTTCTGGTAAATTAGGTGTATTTTCTCATAGACCATGTTACTAGAAAGATACAGTGCAATTCCAATCCCCTGCATTTGAAAGTGACTATGGATTTTACCTGCTTTAATCTGAGTACACAAAAAGGTCTTATTTTTAAAAAATTTCAGTTCCTCACTCTGCTCCTTAAAAAGCAAGGTAACTGAAAAGAGGTGACAGATGTAAAAGTGGCAAGGAAAGTAAAGATATTGAAACTAGGTAGATCTGTGTTTACAGTGGTACAGGTTACAATTAGAAACAGAAAACTTGTATTTAAACTGGATCAGGAAAAACAATTGATTCATATCCGTGAGAACAAGTAAGGGAATTACTCTGGTATGAACTGAAAATCCAATAATTTGACAATTTTTAGATTAACCTGGAAAAACAGTGCAGAATATGTTCTTTTGCATTGATGGTAGATATGACTTAACTGGATTTTTCCAACCATAGTATCTGTGATTCATCTGAAATCAAAGTAAGGAAAAGGCTGAGGGAAAACTAGTATCTAGTTAAAGGAATTGCAAAATCCTTTTCTTAAAAGTAATATTTTCCAAAATTCATACATTTTTTTACTACTACAGCCTAGCTAATAAGTTTCAAAAGCATCTTTATTGGGCTGTACAGCTTTTTCCCATGATAAATATCACATCTTCTATTTATCTGCATTTTTAAACTGAATCAAGTTCCTAGTTAGATCTGTATGCAAATTTTTATACAATAAGCAAAAGCTTTTTTGAGAGAGAATTGGGTCTTCTTACCAATATAATTCTTATCACTATGCAATAAAATAATAGTCGTAATAATTTGACATTTCAAAATGGAATTGATGAGGTGATGAAGTGTTTAATTAGGTAGGAATCGAATGCAGGTCAAGATGTGATAGCAATTCTGGAAGATAATAGAAATAATTTATAAGTTAAATAATCCCTTCAAAAAGTGTGATTATAATAGACACATATTTCTTCAATAGAACCATAATTCAAAAAGCACTCAGGGAGCAGAAATAGCTAAACCCCTACCTAACATTTTCATGTATTAATAGGGAACAGTAAGTTTTCAATAGTGGCTGAAGTCAGATCCAGACCAAATCATAATGACTATATATGCTTTTTTACATGTTATTAAAAGAAAACATATCATCCAATTATATTGAACTTTACTCTGTAAGCTTTTATTTGTAATGATAGTGATAAGCTGCAATAAATAAAAGATTTGATGAAATGTAAATGAGGAGAATGAGTAAAACACTAACATCTAATGAAAGCCAGTCCGGAAATGATACAACCATCTTGCCCTCACTTAGTAAGGGCTGGTAGTATGACTCCTTACTCTACTTATCAGTGACTCCTGCAGAACCTCCACTAGTATATATATTGTAGTCATGTGATTTAGTTTTCAACAGTCCTGAGAGGAGCAGGAAGCTGGACTCAATGAGCCCTGTGAGTCCCTTCCAACTTGTGATATTCTATGGTTCTATGATGTTGCTGCAAACAGTAAGTCCACAAACAGCTGAGTCTATGTTCCTTTATAGGGACACACATGGTTTGCATAACTATAGATAAGCACGTTAATTCCTTGATCACCTAAACGCTGATTCTTTGATTGTACTCATAAGATCAGCACTATTCCCAAATACATTGAAATCGATTAATTTTTATAGATAATTATTTCAGAAGCAGAGGAGGTTTGTTGAGGAGATAAGGGCCAAAAACATAACTGCACAAAGGTAGGGCTAAAGGAGCTTTAAGGAATAGACCTATTTATCCCTTTCCCAAAAAAATAACATCCTGACAGATCCTTACCTAAGGTGCTCTTAAAAATTTCCAGTAACGGAGACTTCACAGCATTCACAAGTGATCTGATCCAGTGCTCAACACTCTCTTTGAGCTTTCCTTAATACCCAGTTCTAATTTTTCTTGATGTTGTTGAAGCTTATTACTTCTCATCTTATCCCTCTTGAATAGACAATAAATAATAAACTGATTCTTTGCAGCAACATTTTATGTACATGAAGATTCTTATCTGTATAATTCCCTACTCTTTTGTGGTTTTAGGTTAATTAACCTCAGCTTTCCCAGTCTTTCTTGTAGGTCCTGTGTTTGATGAGCTCCTCATGGCTTTATTTTGGATGCTTTGCCACTGGTTGGATTTTGCTTCATGTTCTTCTCAGAGGTAGTGTATGAAACTGAAAACACTCAAAGCCTTAATAATGCAGAATTTCTATCTGCACCTTGTAAGCTGTTCTCCTGTTCGTATGTTTCAATATGTTTTTTTCCAACAGTATGACCTTATTACCTCATGATCAACTGGTAATCCATTACAAGTCACAGGTCGCCCTCATGGAGGCCTGTCATGAGCCAGTTGCTGTTCATTGTGCAATTGTGTGACTGAACATTCTTGTCTGAATATAGTATCTTGCATTTATTGTTGAATAGCATCCATTCACTTGAATATCCTTTCTCCAATTTTGCCAACATAATTTTGAATCTTAAACCTGTCTTCCACTTTACAGACAGACTCTTTCAGCTCCAAATGGTCTGGGCATTTAATAAAGACTTTATTACAGTTTCATAGTTTTAATGGAAATATTTAACAAATGAAACTAAACACAGACTACTGCAAAATCCCACTTGATCTAGTTTTTGTCTAGTGTTGAAAAACTGTCAAGTCATCATCAAGTATTCTCATACTGCTGCTTTTGCATTGCCATTTTAGCAAGTTCATCTTGATCACTCTTCCCTAACATACTATGCATCTGTCATGTGAGACAGAAGACCCATACAGTAGTCAGGATATATATCATCTATTTATTCATGGCCTGTTTTCCTGTGGTAGATTAAGATAGCTCAGTGTGTTCATTATGAACTCCTGTTTGTTCTCACCTGGTTCCTCACTAACTATCAAGTGTTTACAAATAGATTGATCCATAGTTTTTCAGTTTGCCTCCCATTTTTGAAAGAAGCAATATATTTCTTTTTTTCCAGAGCATCACCCCATTTCTCAAGAAGAGCTGCTGCAAATCTGAGGTAGCTTCAGATCATTGTTTAAGCAAGAGTCTCAGAAATCCTTACATTGGAATTGTAAGAATCCAAAGTTGAAATTCTTTGGTCTCTGCCAATTTGAAAGCATCCAGCTCACTGAAGTATTCTTATACTGTCCTGTACAGGTATTGTCTTGGCCACATGCATGTATCAACTTTCTTAGAGAATACTAATAAAAAAAAATAAAAATAAACTTTTAAATTTTGTCTGCATTAGCTATCATTAGCTCCTCCTTTCTGTCCCATAGCAGAGCAGCAGTTCCCTTCTCAGTCTTATAGTGCTGATCTGCATATATGCTTCTTGTTCCTGTTGATGTATATGGCTTATTTTCTACCTCACGCCTTCATGTGTGCTTACATAACTGAATCTAATTCCCACCTTCTGTATGTTTTGCTTATGCTTCGTGCCAGTGAAACCTGTCATTAAGCAATTGCTCCCTTCCTACATTCTCCATCTCCTACTTTGTGTCCTTAGTATCACTTCTTTGCCAGTTCTCCTGTGCTTTCTATTTCTTTTTCTTGTCTTCCCGATTTCTGCATTTTTTCAGTCCGCTGATTTCATTTTACATTGCTCCACCTCTTTTTAAAATTGATCAGCTCGCTTGTCATGATCACTCTGATCTACTTTAATTTGCACTCTCAACATTTTCACTGTCATTGCTTGGAATCCAACTTTAAAGACTCTTTCACTGTTTGCGTAATTTGCTGCCTGCATCAAAACATTACTAACTCATTCCTAGCACTTGCTGAGCCGTCTGTATACTGTCCTGTACCTTCCCCAAAGTCACACCAAATTTCTGTGGAATTTAGTCAAAGTTACCTCTGTTAACCATAGAACATCTTTCTCCTGTGACAATGCAAATAAAGATGATCATGCTTTCCTTGATCTAACAGTACCACTACCCTCCATAAAATTTATTGGAGGGTTAGAAGCAGAAATATTCTTTCCATGTTTGAAATTATTTTTGCTTGTTCCATACTATTAGCTTTCCAAGCCAGATGGTAAGGAAGCATAAGTAAGAGAGCTTTTGCATGCCTAAAAGGCGTAGATGTTGTTTGGGCTTGCTTCCTTCCTGTGACATTTTAGATACAAAAGGGAGAGTCCAGTGCAGAGTTTACCAAACAAAACCCTTAGATCTCAGTGCATATTATAGCCTTGGTAAGAGCAGCATGAGACAGAACGTTTGGTACAGTGTACATTTGTAGGTCTGATCCACATGCTTTGATAATAGCATAGGAAACTAGACCAGTTGGTATTCCTAACAGCTGGAATATGCCTTACTTTGTAATTTACACAATGAAAATAATGAAATGATAGACCCTATGATTATTTTCTTAACTGTACATCATACTTTATTCAGTAAGGCATACTTTAACCTGGGGTCTGAAAGACTAATCAGTGAGCAAAACCCTCCAATTAAAATGTACTGTTATTTATGTTGTACTCTTAATGTGCCCTAAATCTTTAGCTGATTATTTAAATGCTTTTTTGATAATAATATATGCTTTTTTATCTAGTTTGCTTTTTCTCTAGAAACATCTGTGAAACAGAAGGGATGAGACTTTCTCTTAAAAATTGTGGGAACACATAAAATATACAGTACACTTCCTGTTATAGAAGGCTATTTATTAGTCTAAATACTTGTGCAATATTTGGCAAATGATCAAAACTAGTTTCTCCTGATGTGTTTACAATGTTCTAAATTAAAAGCAAAGCCTATTTTCAAGTGACATTTGTCATACAAACTGAAATGTTTCTCTCATGCTGCATGTGATTGTACTTTCTGCTTGACAGGATAAGCTCCAAATGTTGAGTACAAAGTTTGCAACAAAGTTCTTGTGAGAATTAGACTGTCCATCTAGCAGTTCTTATAAGAAGAACCCAAGGAGTCTTTCCGCCAGTGTAGGATTTTTTTTCTATGACTTTATGTTTACTTAACTTTCTGCCTGATGCTGTACTTAATCTGCTACACTGAGAGAAATTCTTTTGATTTCATTGCATATTCTGTTGCTCTTTACCCCATTTTAATGTTCTTTCCCATAACCTTTGAGTGGTAAAATGGTCACAGACAAGAACAGAAGAGCTTCCATTTCTCTAGTGAATGCTTCAGAAATGTACTAAGGCATAAATTTAGCAGAAGTTTTGAACAGACACTGTCTTCTGCATCAAACTGTGAAAAAATAGCTTGGAATGCTACAGAAATGCACTTTCAGTGTTACAAAAATTACTCAGTGCCATATGCAAAATATTTTATTTTCAACTCAGGTTCAAACTTGTTATAAAAACCTGTTTATTAATTGTCATTATTGTTTCCTAAGGGTTTTTGACAAGTTTTGAGAGAAAACTGGGTCAGTTCACAATAGCAGCCTTTGAGTGTAATTCACCATTACATATGCATTCAAAACCCATGCAACGCTTAACATGTTGCACAGGAAAAATGTGCTTGGGTCATGTTTCATGTTATAAATAGACAGATAACCAAACACATACACTGTATCATTTCCAAGAAAAACACTTCATATTCCAGTAACCTGACCCTCATTTCATATCTCAGATTTAGTAATCTTTTCACTGAATTACAGACTGCCCTTGGACTTTTAGTCATCCTTGAATTTAAATAAAAATTATGGACATCTGTAGTTTCATTTATTTTTTCCTTTACCTGGGTGCTTCAATAACCATGAATGATCCTGATTGAAATTCCAATGAAAGAATCTGCTGTAGTTCAGGAAAACTACCATTTGCCATATGCAGGCAACAGCCCTGTGGATATTTTAGGACTGTAGCTTCAGCTGAGTCAGGGATACTTGGAAAGAGAGTGAGTAAAGAAAGTGTGTGTATGCAGACTTAAAAAAAAAAAAAATTAAAAATTGTCTGCTGTCCCAACCTTCTCTAAGGAGCACCTCTTTAAGGAGCACATTTTGGTTCCTGTTCTGAAGGATTCAAGTGGCAACAAAAAGCTTTTTTTCCTGTGAAGTAACTACAACATAATTAACTACAGATTTTGGAGCCAGACATTTTCAGAGATAGTGCAGAAAATACTTAACAAAGCTGAGGCAGACAATGCAATGAAACAATACTGAAAGCTGGTTATTATACCTCGTCCTGTAAAGAAAGACTTGTCTAATAAACAACAAATATGGCCCAAGCAATCCAACCGCAGTTACATTGTGAAGAATACACTGCTGTTGCTTTGCCTTTTTACATTCTCTTAATTGCCAGCACCCCTATTACATTGCACAAAAAGATTCTACCATAACAAAACTAGATCCTTGTTGAAGACTGGATCCCCTTTCCTTCATCTAATGTAAATATCGAGTAATACAATGTTGACAGAAAATTTATGCTAAATTAAAGCTACAGTAAGGTAGTAGAATTGAGGTCATCTCACTACAGTGGAGTCAGGAAAAAATTTAGATAGAAAGCACTCTGTGCATACAAAACCCCACCATAATATTTAATTTGATATTGAAAGGTATAGTTTGGAGGGCAGGAGTAAACAAGGAGGTCAAGTTTCTTTAGATCCAACTCTAAATATTTTAATTTTTTATATTTAATTAGGATTCCTCATATGTGCTTAGATACCTATAAATGCTTTTTGAGCAGATACAGATAAACATAATAAAGATGCAGGTAACTGAAGAAAGAAACATTTCAAACTGAGAAAGGATGCTGAAGTCAAGGGAACTGGCCTTGCCTAATTTGAGATTTTAGTCAAGGTCCCTCATGGGACTGAGCTAATGACCCTTAGTGATTTCCTTATTTTAGAAGATAGCTTCAGCAACTTATGGAAAATTTGAGCATCTGGAATCTGAACTAACTGCAATGGATGGGAAAATGAAACAGCCTCAGCTAGATCACTACTAGTACTGAGGGAAGCTTTCTGAGATCTGCACTCAGGAATTGACAGTAGGGAAAAAATATCTTAGTCAATGATTGGGGGACATGTAGTAATAAGCACTGTTGAACAGCAACAGTGTATTTTAGGCTGTTGTTACCCTGATACACTCCAATGCTCTTTTAGGAAAAAAGTCCATTTCCAGCCACATTATAAAGACATGGTGTAGAGAGAGGAGTCTGTGGCATGGAGTCTCTGGAGTCTCTCTGTAATCTCTTGAGGCCACACATGAATGCATCCTGAAGCAGCATTATCACGAGTTTTATATGAGCAGGATTATCAGAAGAAAAGTAAACATTAACAAACACTGCAGACTCGCATGAAAGCAGGCTAGTTAGTGAAAGCATCAGATTAGCAAGTATCACATGGACAGATTGTAACAGATAATGGTAAAATGGCTCCAGGAGGTTCTCAGGCTTTTATTACTACTCAAATTCATTATATCACATCCTATTTACAAAGTAGTCTTCTGAGAGCCAGATGACTTTTTGTACAGTCTGGCATGCTACTTAATTGTTTATCACACCAAACATGATCATAATATATAAAAGTGAGGAGTTTGTCACATTTTTTTAAGGTAGAAAAGTCAACCATAATCCTGCACTTGTTAAGAAGATGAGAGACTTCTGACAAAACAGAATGATTTATAAAGAATTAAGACTGCAGATGAGTTATTGTTCGCTCTGCATGTCATCTACAGGCCACACTTTATTTTTTTCCATATTCGAAGACACTAGTGCATAGATATTACACAAACCACACACTGGGGACCAAGTATAGACATAAAAATTTCCATAGTGGACTCCCAGATATAAGGCATTCTTTTTAATTTCCATATATCTCTCATTGTTTTGCTAGGATTTACAATGAAATTTGTTCTTGATCTCGAAATTGATGCAGATTAATGCATAAACCAAAAGACTATACCTCCCTTCTATACTTGTTAACATTAGCCCTGATGAGTTATACTACAGGCAATTAGAAGAAATCTCTGGATTGGCAACCCTTGTCCTTATGGGAGATTTCAACTTCCCAGACATCAACTGGGAATACCATACTGCTGTGACAAGCAAGTCTGGAAATTCCTGGAGTTGAATGAAGATAATTTCCCGTCACAAGTAGTCAGTGAGCCATCTAGGAAAGGTGCCTTCCTAGACTTTTTATTTGTGCATAGAGAAGGACTTGTGGGAGACTTGTGATGGTAGGTGTCTTGGCCACAAGGATCACAAAATGATTGAGTTTAAAATTTTCAGTGTAATGAGAAAAAAGTGAGAAAATAGTTCACCAGAGCTGCTACCCTGTATTTCAAGAGAGCAAGCTTTAATCTGCTCAGGGAGCTACTTTGCAGTGTCCCCTGGGAATCTGCTTTTGAGGGCTCAGGGTCTGACCTGACAAGTGCTGGCCAGTCTTGAAGAACCACCATTTAAAAGCACAGGTGCAGGCCATCCCATTGTGGCACAAGTCAAGCAAGCAGGGCAAAAGGCCAGCTTGGCTCTACAGGGAAGTCCAGATGAAAAAGAGACTGGAAGATCTCTAGAAACAAGGCCAGGCTTCACAGGAAGATCACATAGTTTGCAAATGCAGGCAGGTGACACAAAAGCCCAAAGCTCAGTTAGAGCTGAAACTGTCCTGTATTGTACCTGACAACAAGAAAGGATTTTAAAGTATATTAATAGTAAGAGGACGTCCAAGGAAATGTAGGACCCATACTTGTTGAAGATGGTTGCCTGGCAGATAGGGATGCACAAAAAGCAGAAATATTCAATTCTTTTTTCACCTCAGCCTTTAATACTAATGATAGACCTCAAGCTGTCTGGTCCTCTGAGTTGAAGGACCATGACTGTGGGAAGAGTGGCTTTCCATTTGTGGACACAGAAGGGGCCAGCTCTATCAGTTGAATGTTGCTAAATCCATGTGACCTGATGGGATTCATTCTGGAGTGCTGAATGAGTTAGTGGATGTGATGGCAGGACCCCTCTTGGTCACCTACCAGAGGTCTTGGGAATCTGGGGAGGTCCCTACTGACTGGAAAGTAGTCGACTTTATCCCAATTTACAAGAACAGCATGAGGGAAGACCTGGGAAACTACAGTCCTGTTAATCTAACCTCAGTACCTGGAAAAATTGTGGAGAAGATCCCACTGGATTACTGAAAGGCATTTCAAGGACAATGCAGTCACCAGGCACAGTCAGCATGGGTTCATAAAGGGAAATCCCTATCTCACTAGGTTAAGATCCTTCTACAATAAGGTAAGCCAATGAGTGGGTGAGGGGAAGGTGGTGGATGTGGCTTTTCTGGATTTTAGGGAGGGTTTGATACTGTCCCTCATAGCATGCTTCTGGACAAGTTGTCCAACTTGTAAGATGAGTGAGTGCATGCTGTGTTGGGTGAAGAATGGGCCTTTTGACATTAGGAAATGTTTCTTTACTGAGAGAGTGGTCAAACACTGGAACAGGCATCCTAGACAGGTGGTTGATGCCCCATGCCTGTCAGTGCCTTAAAAAGAGGCCTTGGACAATGCTGTTCATAATCAGCTTTAACTGTTGATCAGCCCTGGAGTAGTTGGGCAGTTGGACTAGATGATCACTGTAGGTCCCTTCCAACTATCTATTCTATCCTATCCTATGCTATCCTATGCTATCCTATCCTAAATAAATGTTTCAGAAAGATGCTGAACCAAAAGAAACCAGAAAGTCAAAACTTTCTGGAAGCTG